>NC_034175.2:59977538-60225038 GCF_002021735.2 Oncorhynchus kisutch | reverse complement strand
TGCTTATCTAAAATGGTGAGGAAGTTACTTTTAAAGAATGACCAGGCATCCTCAACTGACGGGATGAGGTCAATGTCCTTCCAGGATACCCGGGCCAGGTCGATTAGAAAGGCCTGCTCACAGAAGTGTTTTAGGGAGCGTTTGACAGTGATGAGGGGTGGTCGTTTGACTGCGGCTCCGTAGCGGATACAGGCAATGAGGCAGTGATCGCTGAGATCCTGGTTGAAGACAGCGGAGGTGTATTTGGAGGGCCAGTTGGTCAGGATGACGTCTATGAGGGTGCCCTTGTTTACAGAGTTAGGGTTGTACCTGGTGGGTTCCTTGATGATTTGTGTGAGATTGAGGGCATCTAGCTTAGATTGTAGGACTGGCGGGGTGTTAAGCATATCCCAGTTTAGGTCACCTAACAGAACAAACTCTGAAGCTAGATGGGGGGCGATCAATTCACAAATGGTGTCCAGGGCACAGCTGGGAGCTGAGGGGGTCGGTAGCAGGCGGCAACCGTGAGAGACTTATTTCTGGAGAGAGTAATTTTCAAAATTAGTAGTTCGAACTGTTTGGGTATGGACCTGGAAAGTATGACATTACTTTGCAGGCTATCTCTGCAGTAAACTGCAACTCCTCCCCCTTTGGCAGTTCTATCTTGACGGAAGATGTTATAGTTGGGTATGGAAATCTCTGAATTTTTGGTGGCCTTCCTGAGCCAGGATTCAGACACAGCAAGGACATCAGGGTTAGCAGAGTGTGCTAAAGCAGTGAGTAAGACAAACTTAGGGAGGAGGCTTCTGATGTTGACATGCATGAAACCAAGGCTTTTTCGATCACAGAAGTCAACAAATGAGGGTGCCTGGGGACATGCAGGGCCTGGGTTTACCTCCACATCACCCGCGGAACAGAGAAGGAGTAGTATGAGGGTGCGGCTAAAGGCTATCAAAACTGGTCGCCTAGAGCGTTGGGGACAGAGAATAAGAGGAGCAGGTTTCTGGGCATGGTAGAATATATTCAGGGCATAATGCGCAGACAGGGGTATGGTGGGGTGCGGGTACAGTGGAGGTAAGCCCAGGCACTGGGTGATGATGAGAGAGGTTGTATCTCTGGACATGCTGGTAGTAATGGGTGAGGTCACCGCATGTGTGGGAGGTGGGACAAAGGAGTTATCAGGGGTATGAAGAGTGGAACTAGGGGCTCCATTGTGAACTAAAACAATGATAACTAACCTGAACAACAGTATACAAGGCATATTGACATTTGAGAGAGACATACAGCGAGGCATACAGTAATCACAGGTGTTGAATTGGGAAAGCTAGCTAAAACAGTAGGTGAAACAACAGCTAATCAGCTAGCACAACAACAGCAGGTAAAATGGTGTAGACTAGGCAACGGGGCCAACAGATAAAACAAACAAGCAGAATGGAGTACCGTGATTAATGGACAGTCCAGCGTGCATCAGCTATGTAGCCAAGAGATCAGTGTCCAGGGGGCAGCGGTGGATGGGGCAGGGAAGCTGGACTGGCGAGTGTTATCCAGGTTAAAAAAAACTAACAATGACTAAATAGCTTGTAGCTAGTTAGCTGGTTAGCTTCTGGAGGTTCTTGAGTGTGTTCTAAAAATAAATAAAAAATAATAGCGATTCCGTATCACATTGGGTGAGGCAGGTTTCCGGAAGGTATAAACAAATTAAAAGTCAAAAGAGATAGAAAGTAAATATGGGTCCGGTGGGCGTTTGGGACAAGCTAACAAGCTAACAAGCTAACAGTTTGTAGGCCCGGGCTAGACCCGGGCTAGACAAGGTAGCAGTTAGCGGACCGGAGCTGGACAAGCTAGCAGTTAGCAGGCCGAATTAGCAAGCAGGGAGATAGCGAGGGCTAGAGAGTTAGCCTTTGGGGGACGTCGCGATGGGGTGAGTCTGTTTATTCCTCTTCATGCGGTGACATCGATAGACCGGTCGTGGGCCCGGGTATTGTAGCTCAGGAGTATGCTACGGTGGTAGCGCAGGCCGGGCTAGCTTCAAGCTAAGTGGGTGGAAACGCTAGCCAGGGGTAATCATCCGGGGTTGCGGTTTAGCTAGATAGCTAGTTGTGAAGATCCAGCGTATTTGGAAGCTTAGGTTTAGCAAAATGTTTTTAAAGGGATAGCTATGTAAAAAATGAAAAATAAACGAAATATACAGGGACACGACACGACAGGACGACTTACTGCTACGCCATCTTGGGTGTATATATGTATATGTGTATATATGTATATGTATGTGTATATATGTATATGTATGTGTATATATGTATATGTATATGTGTATATATGTGTATATATGTATATGTGTGTATATATGTATATATGTATATGTGTGTATATGTGTGTATATATGTGTATGTGTATATATATATATATATATATATATATATGTATGTGTATATGTGTGTATATATGTGTATGTGTATATATATATATATATATATATAAATATGTATGTGTGTGTGTATGTATATATATATGTGTGTATATGTATGTGTATATATGTGTGTATATGTATGTGTATATATGTGTGTATATGTATGTGTATATATATGTGTGTGTATGTATATGTGTATATATGTATGTATATGTGTGCATATGTATGTGTGTATATGTATGTGTGTATATATGTGTATATGTGTATATATGTATATGTGTGTATATATATATATATATGTATGTGTGTGTATATATGTGTATATATATGTGTGTGTATATATATATATGTGTATATATGTATATGTGTGTATATATGTGTATATATATATATGTATATATGTGTATATGTGTATATATATATGTGTGTATATATATATACATATATACACATACATATATATATACATATATACACACACATATATATACATATATACACATATACATATATATATACACACATATATACACACATATACACACATATACACATATATATACATATGTGTGTATATATATATATATATATATGTGTATATATATATATATCCACATACATATATACACATACATATATATATATATATATATATATATATATATATACACAAATATATATATATATATATATATATACACATACATGTGTGTGTATACACGTGTGTGTATATACATGTGTGTATGTAAGTATGTGTGTGTATATATACCCATACATATTTTATTTTTATTTTTTTAACCATTATTTTACTAGGCAAGTCATTTGTTCTTAATATTCAATGACGGCCTAGGAACAGTGGGTTAACTGCCTGTTCAGGGGCAGAATGACAGATTTGTACCTCATCAGCTCGGGGATTCGAACTTGCAACCTTTCGGTTACTAGTCCAAAGCTCTAACCACTAGGCTACCCTGTGTGTGTGTGTGTGTGTGTGTGTGTGTGTGTGTGTGTGTGTGTGTGTGTGTGTGTGTGTGTGTGTGTGTGTGTGTGTGTGTGTGTGTGTGTGTGTGTGTGTGTGTGTGTGTGTGTGTGTGTGTGTGTGTGTGTGTGTGTGTGTGTGTGTGTGTGTGTGTGTGTGTGTGTGTGTGTGTGTGTGTGTGTGTGTGTGTGTGTGTGTGTGTGTGTGTGTGTGTGTGTGTACCACACACACAATGACCTTGTACCCTTGCACGTCAACTAGATACTGGTACCTGTGTATATAGCCAAGTTATCGTTACTCATTGTGCATTTATTCCACGTGTTATTTTTCTATTTCAATTGATTTATTTTTTTGCTGAATACTTTCCCAATGCACTGTATGCTAACGTGGGATGCTGAACTGCTGTCCTCGGACTATGTTCCTATGACACACAACCATGATGCCTTCAGTAGGACAGTATGGGCAGGTTTCCCGGACACAAGGTCTTCTGTGGGCATAGTTCTTACCTTGTGGTGGATGATGTGGTTTAACCTACTTGTGGGTGGTTAACTGACTTTTAGGAGCATTGTCATCCCTCTGTGGTCAGTCCATAGTCATATCCCTCACTGTCTGGCCCACTCACATATTGGGATCATAGTCTGTCAGTCCCATCGACCTGAGCATGGATTCGGTTGGAAAGCGTTTGACCTGTAATTGTGCTCATCCATCGGTCACAGAGAGCAGAGAGGCGAAAGAAGGTCGTTCTGTTTACTGTGGAAGGGTGGAGAGCAGACTGACAAGGCTCTGATCTTTAAACACACTGACGGACTCTCTGGTGTTTACAGGAAACTGCTCTCTGGGGAGCACAGGGTCGGGTTACATTGATCCGCACTGTAAACTGGACTGAAAGCCACACCACTGGCCTAGCAGTCCCATGGCAGGGCCAGGCAGATAATACACACAATGTAATAACCACCTCAGGTTTATCAACATTAACGGCATTGATGTGGTCAGATAAAGAAATGTTTTTTTATTTTTTATCAAGTGACGTTTATGGTGACATTTGACTCCAATTGGATTGGGAGTGTTTTCAGTGCACTTAGGATCTCCTAGCTCATCTATGCAGTCCTTATGCAGTGTTTTTGTAAAAGCTTGTCTGCATGCATTGCCTGGATGTTGATGGTTCTATGACCAAGCCCAGGAGATCCCACTCCTGAGGATATTATGCAACCAGGGCTGGATCTCATTCCAATAAGTTGCTCCCACCCTCCGCTCTTATTTCACTTGCCTTTACAAATAGGCTGATGCATAGTGACGTCACAAAGAACGGTACTCTTGGTATGCACTGTTTAAAGGCCTGCTGAATTGTGGGATACGGTGAGAAATGAGACATGATATGGACACCTGCCTGTCCTTCCTACAACCCCAGACAGCATAGCAGGGCTCACTTTGTATTACCCTCACACAGTAGAATCCAGGTTGTCTTCCAGAAAGGATCTCTCCCTCCAGCCCCACCCTCTGGCTCCCTACTCTGCTCAGCTCAGAGAGCAGTTGCCATAGCGATTAAAGGGGCAGCTGAGTTCAGGTTTGTTTGGATGCCTGGTCTTCCCCAGAGAGGCAGAGCCGAAGCGAGAGGAATAACTGGGCCCAAAATCGGTCAATGAGCAAGTGTCGAATTTGGTTAACAAAAAAATCGAATGGCTTATTTGCTCAAATAGAAGTTTCGTAATGCTTACGAGTGCACTGATATAAATAGGTCACGTGACATCCCAGCAAGTTTGAGAATAAACACTTTTTATGTTGGAGTTGTGCCCGTTATTACACTCGTTTCTGCCCTCTCATTGCCTAGAATGGTCCCACCGGATCTTGCCTCTTCCCGACTGCCTTCCATTTTTTTAAGGAATGCCTTTTCATTGTTAGAGCGGCCAATGAAGTATCTGGTCAATGTAATGGATTATCTGTGTCGTCCCTTATCTGTGTCGTGCTTTCTTTCTCTGTAATACACTACAAACCTGCTAGCCTAGCTGTTAGCACTTTGCTTTTCACTCAACAGTCCTGTAGGGGGAATGAATTGATTAGGTAATAAGATTAGTTGTTATTACAGATTTATTAGATAATAGGATCATACATTTGGAGCCATCCCGTGGTCGACAGCTCCTCTTCCTTCCCCAGTTTGCAGGCCGTTAGTTAGTCAGTTGGTTGTTTTTTAACATGTAGGTCATGTCTTCATATGGTCGTTTCCCAGGGCAGAATAGCACATTGGAGCATTCTGGGAAGGGCTGTGAAATGGCGCCATGGCAACGCGCCCGTGGGAGAGTTCTGATTAACGCACGTTGGGCGGAGGAGAGGAGATGTGGAGAAACCTAGCAGTGGATGTCTGATAATGGGATGAAGAACCAAATAGGATCATTCAGAACCCAGATGTCTGAGACTCACATAGAGAATACACATTCCATCACTGTCCAGAGGGTAGGGTGAGGAGAGAAAAAGAGGGATAGAGAAGAAGGAGGTGCTGAGTTAAAGGAGTTGAGGGAGATGGAGAGAAACATGAAGGGGAAGATGAGAAGAGAGCAATGTGGAGGGAATATGCAGCGAAATGAGGCTGGAGGAGAGGGAGGTGTGCATGTCAGTTTGTGTTCACTGGTGACAAGATCAGAGTGGAATTCACAAGTGGTAATGTATGGAACACCTCTTGAAAATACACAGGGAGGGTTCATAAGAAGCAACCTGAGAAAATAATGCACTCCAGTTAGGTCCAAAGCAAGGATGGTTGAGGGAGGGATCACAGAGCAACAGGATGTAATACCACTTTGGCGTTCTAAATTATTCCTTCAGTGGCTCTAAACATGAGCAGCTTTAGAAAGCAGTGTTTTTGTAGGCATTAACTACGCAATGGCTCATTCAAAGCCAATGGGGAAATAAATGTATCTGTATTTAAATTAATGCAAAAAAGGTCTGTGGTAAACACAATCTTCATCAGCTAATTTCACTTTTAGTGAATTTTAAAGCTTTTTATCTCATTGAACAAAACATGTAAGGTCGCCTAAGCCTGTGTTTACCTCAGACCTTATTTTCGGCGTTTAGCCCAAAACCCCATTCTTTCCCCCATATGAATGGCTGAACGAACCAGAGGTAACTCATTTCTGGTTTTTAGCACTATAAGCTGAGGAGCTCTATTATGACAGAGATGGATTCCTCCAATCACACCTCGGGGGATGTGGGATTGACGAGACTAAGTCCCTCCCCCAGGGTTATATTCTCATCTCTCCTCAATATTTATAAGCTCATTACAATATTCCCATTCCCATTAGCCCCCCTGTCGGAGCTCTGATAACATCTCCAATTACACACATACTCTTCTGCTGGTTGTCGAACTGTGCTCCCTGGGTGGCTAATATACTCCTAATGAACAGTCATTTCCTTGTTGGACGACCATGTTGGTGAGAGAGCGAGGGAGCTTGTCGCTGCTCTTGTGGGAAATGATACAGCAGTGGCGACGTTAGTCTTAAAGCTTCCCAGGCCGGCTGTGCTGTGGGATCACTGGGATGGATGCTTTAACTGGGGTAGTGGATGAATCCTGAGTGGGGAGAGATGATGTGGTGGTGGTGATGACTTTATAATGACAGCTGGAGGGGCCAGAGACACTGATTTCAGCTTGAGGGAGTGTGGGAGAAAGAAAGATGGAGAGATGAGGCTCAGCCTGGTGAGTCAGGTTAGAGTCAGCCTGTATCTCGTTTTCTCTTAAGTGCTGAGAAACTCCCCAGTCAATACCCAACACTCTGAAATGAGCGAACACCTCCAATAAGCCAGCACAACATCTCTAGTCTCCAGTGTTGGTTTGTTTGCATATTTGTGTTTGTGATATTTCTTATCAATCCATATGCATTAGTGCAGCAGTGCACAGTAGTGAGTACTGTGCCAATAGTAAACACCTCTCTGTTTGGCACGTATGTTCTGTACCGTACAGTGTGTTTCTAGGGGTGTGTGTTACATGGGCTCTATCCTTGGTGTAGTCTAAATCCTCCTGGCCCTCAGAGAGGATATTTAGGGAGGAATTGTTGCATGTCGCCCTGATTTAATAACCAGTTGCTTTATAGTATTTATTTATTTCTCTCAGTGCTGAAGTTGAAGGTGGCCTGGACCTGCTAGCAGCTTTAGAGGCCCGGTGAGATGAGAGACTGCGTCCAAACTGGCCCACTAGTCCCTATATAGCGCACTACTGGTTTGCCCAATGGGCTCTGGTCAAAAGTAGTACACTATATATAGGGGCCAGGGAACAATTGCAGAGACTGAACCTAGCTCCGGGTCCCTCCCAACAGGATGTTGTCACATTTCCCTCTAGGCTGCTCCAACTCTCCCCTTTTCCCATATTCCCAGCGTTACACTCTGATTCAACTTTTAACAGGCAGGCTGGTGCCAAATTGGACGGCAGGCAGGAAAGCAAACTGATTTTCCCTCTTCTGAGTTGTCGGAATGCGTATAAGCCCCTCAAACGCGAGGAAAAAGGGATAAGGAGAAAGTTAGAACTCTTTTGAACAATCCACTTTAATGACAGCCTAAAAAGGAGCACAAAATGACCTCCCCCTTTTTGTTTGACAAAACATCACATTTATGACAAGAGAAACTATTCTTCGGAGTAACGCTATTGAATGGGCCTGTTCCTCAACTCTGCAGCTCTGGAGTCGTTAACATCTTCTTCTATAAATATGAATATTTGTACTAATGACTGGAAGGGGAAACGCTTAATAATGGTACAGGACGTCACGTTGAGAAGACCCATCATGCAGAGTGAGACCATTGGGAGGAGGAAGGAAGAACATCTGCTCACCACAGTGTAGGTGTCCCTAAAACGAGGCCTCGCTCACATTCACTGCTCCAGAATTTCATCAAAGTGCTATAGCTCAGTAAATATTCATCAGGCCGTATATAGTGACTGGCAGGTCCCACAGCACACAGCCCACAGCCTCATCACACAGTCCCTCTGGAGATGGGCCAAGGTAGGGAGCGGAAGATTGAGAGGGAGAGATGGAGGAGAGAGAAATATAGAAAGATGGAGACATTGAGAAGAGACAAGCTCAAAATTTCACCACAGAAATCAAAAAGCCTAGCTGTTTTAGGCAGGCGCCAACCGAGTTAGGAAGGGGGAGCACCTCTCCTTTGTAATGAAAGGAATGTTGGTAGGTCGGAGATAAATGTTCTCCTCAATTCTGAGTGGTTGCATCTTCTGCAGGTTTAGTTATCACCCAGACTAGAAGCCTCAGCTGAGAGACTGGATGTGAGAATGGATGTTCTCCGGGTGTGAAAAGTCTGTCAGCAGCTGCGCACATGCACACTTCCATTCTCTCACACACACACACACACACACACACACACACACACACACACACACACATACGTGCACACACGTCATTTAAATCAAGAATCTCAGCCCATACACTTCATTGAGTTCAGGGTTAACCCCAGTGCGTATAAGTACTAGGTTAATCTGAAAAAAAGGAAAGATAAAAGCGTGTCAGAAATCCTTTTCCCATCTTATTGTGTCTAGAGTTTTGGTGCCTACAGCCCTACATGGATGTATAAGAAGACTGCCAACTCAAAGTACAGGCCTAGTCTTCCTGCTTCAGTGAATGGATTAGCCTATATCAAAACATGACAAAAAAAATCGCTGAAGAGTTCATTGTACTCGTTACTAATAAACAGCAACAGACCTAAAATAGCTGTAGAATACAGGTAACTGCCAAAATAAAGGAAACACTTGAATGAGGTATACAAAGTATCTTAAAAACAGATGCTTCCACACAGGTGTAGTTCCTGAGCTATTCCTAAGTAATTAACATCCCCTCAGGCTTAGGGCAGGACCAGGTGCCCATTATTTTGCCTACCATGGCTATGCCCCCATCCACAGGGCATGAGTGGTCACCAAAGGATTTGATGTGCATGAAAACGATTTAAACCATACGTCATGGCTGTCTCAGATCTCAACTCAATTGAACACTTGTGGGAGGTTTTGGAGCGGTGCCTTTTACACCACCAACAAAAAAACACAATTATGGAATTTCTTGTTGAAGAATGGTGTTGCATCCCTCCAATAGAGTTCCAGACACTTGTAGAATCTTTGCCCAGGCCCATTGAAGCTCTTTTGGCTCGTGGTGGCCAAACACCTTATTAAGACACTTTTTATGTCGGTGTTTCCTTTATTTTTTGCAGTTACCTGTATATTATTTCCAACAGTCCCTGGTACGGCTATTTGATAAAGCACACTAGAGATTTACCCTGGTTTCCCCTTCTCAAACTCTTTGATCTCAATTTCTGACACAGATGGATTGGTGTACTCAGATTGTGTGATTAGTTTACACTGCCTAAAGTACCTGCATACCGCTGGTGTTTGAAGGATCTGGTAGACCTTTGTTTTCTTCAGCTATGCTGCTGTACCGAATCACAGAAGTCTCCACACACAGTTCTTGTCGGATGACTTTGTGTATTCCAACTTTCAAGAAACGTTGCTGCTCTTGCCCTTCAGCCATAGAAGTCATTTGTTGAAAGTTTACACAAGATATGTTAATCTGTGAGGGGCCTGGTACACTTAAAATAACACATTGGATATTACATAGGCTTCTGTAGAGAGATGGAGTGCACAAAAAAACAGCCAGAAGGCAGTTTGTTCCCTTGGTTAGCGGTTCAAAGCCCACATGATCTCTGCAATAGTCATGCACATTAGTCATGTTATAGTTCTTCCTCTTTTAAAAATATCAAATGAGAGAATGCAAGAACTTTTGTCAAGAAAGAAGTTGTCAGATTACATGTAATCTCCAATGTAATGTTCTCAGACCTAAGGCTGGAGTTACACAAAGCAACATTCACACAATTTTTGTTGTAGTTGCAGGTTGCAAGTGAGATCTAAAGCAGCTTTGCTGTTACATGAAGCAACTCAAACACGATTACATTTGTATGCAACAGCCAATCAAATTGAAGCTGCTTCTATGGTATTGTGTGAGAATTCTAAACTCACGCCATGTCATCTGCTGCATTACATCGTGATTTCACAAATGATGGATTTAGACAAAATGCTGGCTGTACAATTTAGCTAGCTAGACAAAATGAAATTGGCAACACTTTGATCAAGCTCGCTAGATACTTTTGGTCATGAAGTGTATGTGGACACTTGCTCGTCGAACATCTTATTCCAAAATCATGGGCATTAATGTGGAGTTGGTCCTCCTCTTTGCTGCTATAACAGCCTCCACTCTTCTGGGAAGGCTTTCCACTAGATGTTGGAATATTGCTGGCGGGACTTGCTTCCATTCAGCCCCAAGCATTAATGAGGTCGGGCACTGATGTTGGGCTATTGAAAGGCTTCCAGTAGGTGTTCCAATTCATCCCAAAGGTATTCGATGGGGTTGAGGTCAGGGCTCTGTGCAGGCCAGTCAAGTTCTTCGACACTCGACAAACTAATTCTGTATGGACCTCGCTTTGTGCATGGGGTCATTGTCATGCTGAAACAAGAAAAGGCCTTCCCAAACTGTTGCCACAAAGTTGGAAGCACAGAATCATCTAGAATGTCATTGTATGCTATAGCGTTAAGATTTCCCTTCACTGGAATTAAAGGGCCTAGGCTTGTGTGCGGCTACTCGGCCATGAAAACCCAATTTCATGAAGCTCCCAACGAACAGCTCTTGTGCTGACGTTGCTTCCAGAGGCAGTTTGGAACTCTGTAGTGAGTGTTGCAACTGAGGACAGACGATTTTACATGCTATGTGCTTCAGCACTCGGCGGCCCCGTTCTGTGAGCTTGTGTGGCCTACCACTTCGCGGCTGAGCTATTGCTGTTTCTAGACATTACACTTCACAATAACAGCACTTACAGTTGACCCGGGCAGCTCTAGCAGGGCAGAAATTTGACAAACTGACTCATTGGAAAGGTGGCATTCTATGACGGTACCACTTTGACAGTCACTGAGCTCTTCAGTAAGCCCATTCCACTGCCCATGTTTATTTATGGAGATTGTATGTCCGTGTGCTCGGTTTTATACCTGTCAGCAACAGGTGTGGCTGAAACAGCCTAATCCACTAATTTGAACGGGTGTCCATATACTTTTGTGTCTATATATAGTGTAGCTAGCAATGAGCTAACGAGTTTGCTAGCTGGCGCAGCACATGTTGAACAATTTTTGTTTAAACTGGTCAGAGAGAGGTCTGGGTTCACTTCAGAAATTGTTTTCATTGACTTCCAAACCATGTACCAGCCCTGATTCCAGTATTTCTTTATACAGTGCTAGTTTGGGTAATGTTTCTTCTGTCCACCTTGAACACGGTTTCCACAGCACTGACAGCTGTTTTGTTGACATGACAACTTCCCAAATCTTTGATTGGATCATGTGACAAAAGCATTCGTTTTGATTGGCTGTTGCTTGCAACTAGTTACACAAAGTTGAAAAGTTTCAATTGGATGCAATCAAGTTTATTAGTTGCAGGCGGGGTGTTTCATGGAGCAATTGAGAAGCAACTGTGTTCCAAGCAACTAGAATTGTGTGCAAGTTGCGTAGTCTCCCGGGTGGCGCAGTTGTGCCATCAGCGCCAGCTGTGCCATCAGAGACTCTGGGTTCGCGCCCAGGCTCTGTCGTAACCGGGGGCGACCAGGAGGTCCATGGGGTGATGCTCAATTGGCCTAGCGTCGTCCGGGTTAGGGAGGGCTTGGTCGGTAGGGATATCCTTGTCTCATCGCGCACCAGCGACTCCTGTAGCGGGCCGGGCGCAGTGCGCGCTAACCAAGGTTGTCAGGTGCACGGTGTTTCCTCCGACACATTGGTGCGGCTGGCTTCCGAGTTGGATGCGCGCTGTGTTAAGAAGCAGCAGTGCGGCTTGGTTGGGTTGTGTATTGGAGGACGCATGACTTTCAACCTTCGTCTCTCCCGAGCCCGTACGGGAGTTGTAGCGATGAGACAAGATAGACAACAATTGGACACCAAGAAATTGGGTAGAAAAAGGGGTAAAAATTCAACAACAACAAAAAAAAGTTGCGTCGTACCTGCAGCTTAAGGCATCCGGCAGGCATCCTCTTGTCATTGTTGATATCTTGACTCTCTAGTTAACCTTAACAGTAAATAATAGACAGTCAGAAAAAAACTTTGTAAATCCTCATTGGGATTCTCAGCTTCACTGAGAAGGCAGGGCGCTGAATGTCATCTCAAACACAGTGGCAAGCAAGACTCCGATCAAGCCCTCTGTGTTGTTAACAGACCCAGTGTGTTCTGTTTACAATCTCTGGTGTTGTAGTCCTGTGGAGCTAACAGCAAACCCTTTGGGAAGAGAGATATGACTTAAAGCTTAAATCCAGTCATTAGTATATAACCAGTTGTGTTCTTAGTGGGAGGGAGCCTGAATTGTCTCTGGCTTGGCCAGCGTTTTGGTTGTGTGGCGCCGAAAGAACCCCCCCCCAGTCAATCTGTGTATGTAGGGTCATGTCCTCAGTGAAAGGCCCAGTCAGAGATGCTCATAGGAGCCGGCTAATGGACAGATGGTCCTTTGTAGCTCAGGTGGTAGAGCTTAGCGCTTGTAACGCCAGCGTAGTGGGTTTGATTCCCAGAACCACCCATAAGTCATGCGTGCATAAATTTGACAATGACGCTTTTGGCAAAAGTGTCTGCTAAATGACATATGATATTGTTATTATACTGTAGATGTTGCAGCAGCAGATGTTCCAGTGCAGAGCCAGTCATTTGGTGGTGGGCGGAAGGAGCAGAGCGTGGTCTGAGTTGGCCATGAGGAGATTGGCTTCCCTTACTCCACACTGATCATTAAGCCAGACCCACATGCTGTTTACTCAGGAGGAACAGAGAGGGTGAGCTGTTGGAGGGATGCAAGAGAGGTGAGAGGAAGGGGTTAGGGAGAATGCAAAATGTGTAGAGGGGAGTGTCAAAGAGCAGAGTGGGAGAGATTGCTAGATAGAGGGGGCTGAGAGGAGGCTTTGGCATGGACTTGGTCTCAGCTTCAGCGCAGTAGCTGTCTGGTTCTCCCTCAAACTCCCTCTGCACTGGGCCCAGGGTCTGGTCTGTCTGAGTGGAGCTATCCCTCCCCCTCCATTTCCCCCCCTCACACACACACACACACCCGCCAGTTTATTAGACTGAGAAAATGAGTGAATAATGAAACATCACGTTCCTTGCCATGTGTGGATTTATACTGGAGCGCTAGGAAATCTGTCACCCAATGAAATTGGCAGAGGAGAGGGTAGGGAGGAAGAAAGTAGCTGTTATGATTATTCCCCAAATAAACCTTATCCAGGACAATTTGTATCAGATTAACAATGTCTGCCATCTTTAAATACTTCCAGGTATAAATGCCAATCCAGCTTCATTTGATATGATTGGCCCAATTTGAAATGTTGTAAGTGGATGTTGATAAGACTGATGAAGTGACAAGTACAGAGGGATGATAGGAGGCATGGAGGACAGATGGAGGGAGGGATTAGATGGATTAAGATGTTGAGATGAAAACGATGTAAACCATACATCATGGCCGTCTCAGATCTCAACCCAAATGAACTCTTTTGGGGGGGGCCTTACTGGGCTCATTGCGACTCCTTGTGGCAGGCCGGGCACCTGCAAGCTGACCTCTGTTGTCAGGTAAGTGGTGTTTCCTCCGACACATTGGTGCAGCTGGCTTCTGGGTTAATAAGCGGGCGGGTTTGGCGGGTCATGTTTCTGGGGACGCATGACTCAACCTTCGCCTCCCGAGACCATTGGGGAGTTGCAGCGATGAGACAAGATCGAAATTGGGGGGGGGGAAATGGCAGTGAGTCTGTTCTGCTTCCAGGAGGGCCAATCTGTCCAGATCCCAGGCAGGCCAGAGTCTCAGCCTCAGCCAGCCAGCCCGGTGGGTGTATTTTTAGAGTGATTTAGGACTGCTGTCTGTAGTGATAACACTGCAGCTCCAGCAGAACTACAGCCTGGCTGGTTCTCTCCTCATTAGGGTTCACCAGCAAAGCCACATACACAGTTAACAGCATGTATTAAAGGTGCAGTGAAATGCATGCAGAGATGTAGGTATAGTACTAGAAATGTATCAAAAAGAGCAACAGTATTACAGCTCTACCATCAAACTGAGCTGCAGTATTAAGATGTAGTATTAAACTAAGGCCGCTTCAGCGGTATTAAACAGAACTACAGTGATAGAGCTTTGCTGTTAGTTAAAGTGAATTATAATGACCCACACTCACCACCCTGGGCAGACTGCATCACTCCCTTGGCCTGTGGTCACATTGAGGGAGGGGAGGAGTGTGAGTGGTTTGGCTGTCAGTCGTGTTTTAATGAAGATCCCTGCTAGCCGTAATGGCATCTCTCTCGCTCTCTCCATTGAAGGTGCTCTCCCTCTCACTCATTCAGCCTTCACAGTGACAGGGGTAGGTGGGTCGTAGTGGAAATTGTAAAGTCATGGTGCATCCTAGAGATTTATAAACCATAGGCAACCCAATTTGAAGAAGGTGATACTCCGATCATTGGCTGATCGCTCCTTAATGTCCATGCTAAAATGGGATCCAAAGTCACGCCCGCTGTAGGGGCACAGCACCTCTTACTTTTAGAGGGACCAAACCTACTTTTAGGGGGACAACACCTCCTACTCTAAGGGGGACATTATACAACAAACCAGGAGTGTTCCCTGACCAAGTGACCTGGGCCAAGAGGAAAAACTCTTGGCCCAGGAGTTCTCTCCAAAGAATGTAAGAGGGGCGCTGCGCCACTATTTAAAACATTTCTATGTTATCATTTAAGGCCAGGCACCACACCCTAATACAGTGGTTCCCAAACTGTGGGGCGCGCCCCTGTACTCTTGAAAGTTGTTGTAGTAGAATGCACAAGGGGCAATTTCGGAATTGGGTAGTGCATCATGAGTTTTCCTCTTGTCATGTCAGTCATTGCATACCTTAGAACTATTTAGAACTTCATAATGTTTTTTAGCTAGGTTATTTTGCCCATAGAATTTGTTGTAATGTTTGAGTCACTCAAATATCACATGAATAAACATTAGGCATGGCAAAATGTATACAATGGCAAGAAAATTTGCTTTAAAACTGCAACATTTTCTCTCTGCCAACAGTTTGTCACGAACAGTGCTTGTGCCCATATAAATAGACATGGGGAGTGCGGGATGTTCCCCAATGCTGGAAGTGGAGCCGCGGGATGTTCTCCAATGCTGGAAGGGTGGCCTGAAAGTTGGAAACCCTGCCTTTTAATCGTTTTTTTGCACTAGATTGCAGGAACTGGGGGAGAACTGCCACGTTCCAGGCCTCCCACTTTTACAGGACTCTGCAGCACCACCTTGTTAAAAAATCCTGGGGAGAACCCTGTGTGGGTTTCATTCATTTTACATGGGCCACACATACTGTGTGTATCAGGGTTCGGGTCAATTCCATTTAAATTCCAGTCAAAATTATTGAAATTCTACATTTTCCTTATTGATAAGAATTGGAATTTCAATGTTCTACCTGAATTGACTGGAATTTAAATGGAATTGACCCCTAACCCTGATATATATGGCAATAAGGACCTTTGGTTGCATTATTTATTGTTACATGAGACCCTAACCCTGTGTATGTCCTCTGTCTAGGTAATTCCCAGATGGGGGCCACCATAGTAGACGCCTTAGACAGCCTGTACATGATGGGACTTCACGACGAGTTCAAGGACGGACAAGAGTGGATAGAGCAGAACCTGGACTTCAGCGTGGTGAGTAGAGCACAAAACCTTTGTTTCTGTACTTCAGTAGTGAAAACTCTGTACTTTGCCACCTTCTGGCTTGTAGTCTTCAGTGCCATATAAGCATGTGGTAGAACCTTCAGAGAACCTAGAACCAACAACAACAACTTGCTTGATGCCACTTATACCTTATTCAGATCTACTATCAACCACACAGACGGGGCTCTAGAGAGTCCGCCAAGCTACGGACAGAGGGCTCTGGTTTTTATTCCCTGTCCATTAGTGAAGCCTTTTGAGACATGAGGAAAGGAGCGTCTAGCGTTGCTGTGATGGAGGGAGAACTGGACACACTGGTCGGAGTCATGGAAATGATGTGGGCAGGGAAAGTGTTTCAGACCACATAAAGGGCAAATGGACTGCAATCAGTACACCCCTGACTGAGACCCCTGTCTGTTTCTCTGCCATCTCCCCTCTGTCTTGATTCTCTGTTTTACCCCTCTCGCTCTCTTTCAGGCTAGGGTTATTAAAGCCCTGCAGATGTAATAACAGCACAGGTGGGGTGTGAATGTTTGACAGGCTGACACTGTGGAATGTAATTCACCTCTGGACTGCTCCGGTCAGCTCTGGGGTAGAGGGAGAGAAGGAAAAGGAGGATTGTGGAAGATGGAGAGAGATGGGAGATGGATGAGAGAGATCGAGGGGAGGGTGAGAGAAAAAGAGGGAGGATGTTACTGATCTATGTTTACATCAGGGATGGGCAACTGGTCGGCTCGTGGACCCCCCTTTTGAAGGCCCTCGGATCAACCCCAGTTGGGGTCTCAATTTACTGTTGTAAGTTGGAATAGTATATTACACAAGGTGTTATTTATAAATGCGTCCGCACGCATGACTGCCTCATGCCGCTTTGGATTAAAGCATCTGCTGAATGGCATATACAGTGCATTTGGAAAGTATTCAAAGTAAGTATTTTACAGCCTTACTCTAAAATTGATTAAATAGTTTTCCCTGCCTCATTAAGCTACACACAATACCTTATAATGACAAAGCAAAAACGGGTTTTTGACATTTTTGCAAGTTTATAATACATTTTTTTTTTACTTTTAAAAAAAAACTAAAAAAAACATTTACATAAGTATTCAGACCCTTTACTCAGTACTTTGTTGAAGAACCTTTGGCAGTGATTACAGCCTCGAGTTTTGGGTTTGAGACTACAACCGTGGCACACCTGTATTTGTGGAGTTTCTCCCAGTCTAGATCGGGTTCAAGTCCGGGCTCTGGCAGGACTACTTAAGGACATTCAGAGACTTGTTCCGAAGCCACTCCTGCATTGTTGGCTGTGTACTTAGGGTCGTTGCCCTGTTGGGAGGTGATCCTTTGCCCCAGTCTGATGTTCTGACCCCTCTGGAGCAGAGTTTCATCAAGGATCTCTGTGTACTTGGCTCCGTAAATCTTTCCCTCGATCCTTCCATAGTCTCCCAGTCCCTGCCGCTGAAAAATATCCCCACAGCATGATGCTGTCACCACCATGCTTCACCGTAGGGATGGTGCCAGGTTTCGTCCAGACGTGACGCTTGACATTCAGGGCAAATAGTTCAGTCTTGGTTTCATCTGGCCAGAGAATCTAGATTTTTTTTTCTGTGGAAATTTATATAGACAGGTCTGTGCCTTTCCAAATCATGTCCACTGGTGTACTACAATCAAGTTGTAGAAACATCTCAAGACTGATCAATGGAAATAGGATGCACCTGAGCTCAATTTCGAGTCTCATAGCAAAAGGTCTGAATACTTATGTAAATAAGGTATTTCCGTATTTTTTTTATATGCAAACATTTCTAAACCTATTTTTGCTTTGTCATTATGGACTATTGTGTGTAGATTGATGAATTTGTATGTAATCAATTTTAGAATAAGGCTGTAATATAACAAAAAGTGGAATAAGTCAAGGGGTCTGAATACTTTATAAATGCACTGTATATTATATTGTTATTAGTATTATTGACACTGCGGCAGCAGTTCCAGTGCAGAGCCAGATAAGTTGAATTTTGGTGGTAGGCCTGGGAGTCTGGAGCAGAGTGTGGTCTGAGTTAGCCACGGAGGGGATTGGCTGCCCGGACATCTCACTCTGTTTACCCAGGAGAAACCAAGAAGGTGAGATATAGAAGGCATGCAAGAGAGAGGGGTGAGGGAGAATGAAAAATATGCAGATTGGAGAGGCAAAGAGGATAGTGAGAGATTGCTTGAGAGAGGAGAGCAGAGGCTGAGAGGAGGCTTTGGCTGGCTGTCTGTCTGGTTCTCGCTTATAAACTCCCTCACCAGACCACATAAAGGGCCAATGGACGACAATCAGTACACCCCTGACTGAGACACATGTCTGTTTCTCTGCCTGAGCATCTCCCCCTCTGTCTTGATTTTCTGTTTTACCAGTCTCTCTCCCTCAACCTCGCTCGCTCTGGCTAGGGTTATTAAAGCCCTGCAAAGGTAATGACAACACAGGCGGTGTGTGTTTATGACAGGCTGACCCTGTGGAATGTAATTTACCTCTGAACTGCTCCGGTCAGCTCTGAGGGAGAGGGGTAGAAAAGGGATGCAAGGATAAAATATATATATAACGCGTGTGTTCGCGTAATGCGCGTGTGTGTGTGTTCAGAGGCTTTAACACACACACACACACGCGTGCGCAACGTGTGTGTGTGTTAAAGCCTCTAATAATTAATGATTAAATAGCTGCCATGTTGGTGTGTCCTTTGTAGTGAGTCATCGAAAGCTGGATGGCTCCTGTAGTGATGGATGACTCTGAATGCAGTCAGATTTAATTGACACGACTGAATTAATGTAGTCTGTTAGTCAATGCTGGGATCGGAATGAATAAACCTGAGTTTAAAGTCAGATTTGAATGGATAGCGCTGTGGGAGATGAATTAGGCCTAGTACATGATGTCCCACTTGGATTTGATTAACCTGATTTTAATATGGAGTAGCATTCCTCATTCACAATTTAAAATGTTTTAAAGGAAAATTCTGACATATGTTAAATGTTTCATACAAGATTCCTTTGAATATGAAAAGCCACATCGTATTTCAAAGGAGTTGAAATACTGCAGGGGTAAGGAAAGAACATTTCTGACTTCTCACGTCTACTTTGTATGAAGTCTTTCAGTATTCTCATTCTTACACATTGTGTTTACAGGAGTCACATGAATGACATGAATTGAGACACCTGAATGACTGTATGATTGTTACGTTTCTGATTTTCTGCATAACCAGAATGACTTATAGTTACTGCGTTGAGGTTTTCAGTCACCTGAATGACACTTCTCTTTTTTGGTACTGTGTGGTGTGTGTGTGCGCGCACATCACCCATATGGCAGCTACCATATTTTGTGTTGTGCAGTAGTGTGCATAACCTGACCAACCGCAGACTTTCTAACACAGGATGTTTTATGACGGCGCTCTGCACCTGGCTCCTAAATGTCGTTGGAAATGGGTAGCGGAGCTGACTGAAGGTGGATTCTGACAGGGCTGCCCCCCCCTCCGCACTCCACCTCCACTCTCCCAGGGTGACAGTTGGATTTACAGCCCATTCAGTTTGTTCGAGAGAACGTTGAGGGTATTACACAGGGAACAGTGGTAGTGGTAGTACTTGGAAAGGTACATTTCTTATTTTTTATTAGTCTGACATATGAATTTGGTGTTGGTCTGAATAGTAGGCTAGTTGAATTTAGGAATGTGTGCCATTACAAACTGCTGTTAGTGTTACTGTGCAGTATATAGGATGTGTTTTTGGTGCAAGGCTGCTCTGGCAGTACTGTGCTCTGTCTCTGATTGATCCCCCTCTCCTCTGTTTCCTCAGAACGCTGAGGTGTCTGTCTTCGAGGTCAACATCCGCTTCATTGGAGGACTGCTTGCCGCCTATTACCTCTCAGGACAGGAGGTAACTATTCACCTGGGATTAGTTTACACTGTGTGTCTGCAAAGGGGGGAGTCTTTGCTGTGTGTGTGTCAATTGTGGGAGGCGGGGGAGGGTTTACTTTGTGTGTGTGTGTGTGGGGGTATTTGACAGGCTGTTGATGAAGCACCAGACTTTGTTCAGCTGAACAGAATGCAAAAGAGGTAGAGAAGCAGAGGCAGGGGAGAGCACAATGAAAAATAGGCTCAGATTAGGAACGCAAAGGGAGTGAAAGCAAGGAGAGGAAGAGAAAGGGGGATAGAGTCTTTCATTAGCCATCTGGGGAGTGATGGAGGCCCACAGGTTAGAGATGGTCGCCTGGGAAATAACACTTGAGGTGCACCATGTTAATGAACACACACACCTCCCAACATTCTTATCTGCCCTCTAGCTCTAATGAAAATGACCACAAATCCTCCTCTTTTTCCCCTCTTTCTGTCTCTCTCCCCTGCGGTATCAGTCATCCCCCTCTCCCTGCTCCTATTAGAGGAATGCGAGTGGTGGAATTGAGCTCCAGCCATGCATTTTGGCCTCTCTGCCGGCTCCACGCTCCTCGTCTAACAGGAGCAGATCTCTGGCCGCGCTCCATGCTCCCTCTTAATGCTCATCTCTCCTCCCCTCCTTTCCTTCACTCGCTTGCTTAACTTCCACTGTCCTCTTCTCATTCACTCTCTGACGTTACTCTCACCTCTCCCTCTTTCCCCCTCTGAATAAATGGTGATAATTTTGCAGAGGCTGGAGTATTGGTGTGGTAGGGAATCAGAGAGATGTTGCGGCTGTTTGTGGTAGGGAATCAGAGATGTTGCGGCTGGTTGTGGTAGGGAATCAGAGAGATGTTGAGGCTGGGTGTGGTAGGGAATCAGAGAGATGTTGAGGCTGGGTGTGGTAGGGAATCAGAGATGTTGTGGTAGGGAATCAGAGATGTTGTGGTAGGGAATCAGAGATGTTGTGGTAGGGAATCAGAGATGTTGTGGTAGGGAATCAGAGATGTTGTGGTAGGGAATCAGAGATGTTGTGGTAGGGAATCAGAGATGTTGTGGTAGGGAATCAGAGATGTTGAGGCTGGTTGTGGTAGGGAATCAGAGATGTTGAGGCTGGTTGTGGTAGGGAATCGGAGAGATGTTGCGGCTGGAGGAGTGGTGTGGTAGGGAATCATAGATGTTGAGGCTGGAGGAGTGGTGTGGTTGGGAGGGGTGATATCGTTTGTCCATTGGGTTATAGCTCTTTGAGTACTTTATTCCATGTGTGTGTGTGCATGCCAGAGAACTAGCCCTGCCATGCAGTGATGGATGATGTGTACTCCTCTGCTCTCCCCCTCTCTCCTCTTCTTTCCCTTCTTTCTCCATTCGGTCTGTTTCATTACTTTATTTTTTTCTCTCACAAACTCCTTCACTCTGCCCCTCCTTCTTTCTCTCCTGAAAGGTGCGTGGTCCTCTGGGATATGTAGTTTAGGTGAAAGGTGCTAGCGCCTCTGGTAGGGCTGGGCAATATTGACTGAATTTAATTTAATAGAATATATGTTTTGGTGCGATATTCAAAATGCCTGTATCGCAAGAATTGTTTATTGTATTTTTTCATGGCCATTTACAGTGGTTCTTCCTTTAAAAGTTGTCGTACTGCAGCACAGCATGCAGGCTGCCGCAAATTTCTATGGCACGTTATTTAACCTTTCTAGCGCAGGCGTTCCGCTCGTGGAACCCCTCGACAACATCCAGCTGAAAAGGCAGCGCACAAAATTCAAAAATATATTTTTTAAATATGTAACTTGCACACATTAAACGGTAACAATACAGCAAATGAAAGAAACATCTTGTTAATCTACCCATCGTGTCTGATTTCAAAAATGCTTTACAGCGAAAGCACAACGTGATTACGTTAGGTCATAGCCAAGTCAAAAAAACACAGCCATTTTTTCAGCTAAAGATCGTCACAAAAAGCAGAAATATAGATCAAATTAATCACTAACCTTTGATCTTCATCAGATGACACTCATAGGACATCATGTTACACATTACATTTATGTTTTGTTCGATAATGTGCATATTTATATCCAAAAATCTCAGTTTACATTGACATGTTACCTGCAGTAATGTTTTGATACCAAAACATCCAGTGATTTGCAGAAATACTCATAATAAACATTGATAAAAGATACAACTGTTACTCACAGAATTAAAGATAGACTTCTCCTTAATGCAACCGCTGTGTCAAGTCAAAGGGAGCCTTGAATAGAACAGACCATATGGGATTGATTTTTAGAAATGTAGCTTAATTAATTTGAATACTGTTTTTTTCTATTCCAAGAAAAATTGAAATATATTTCTTACTGTAGCTGTGGTACTGTAGGCCTAAGGGTTTCCGTTAGGAAGATATGGCACTGGACAACGTGTTTCTATTCCAAGAAAACAAAAATACATTTGTTACTGTAGCTGTTTTAGCGTAACTTACTTATTGGCATAAAGGCCTGCTTAAATATACAGTACATCAATCACTCATTAATTTGTGCATGTCATCACACAGCATGCAAGTCATCCATGTCTTTAATTACAGTCAAGCATTTTAGTTATAAACTAAATAAGAAAGGTTTTAATTTTACAATCACGGCTAAAACTATTTAATTGAGGGTTTCAGGTAGGAAAATATGGTGCTGTACAACGTGACCGGTCGGGCGTAGGTCTAGGCTACTAAAGTGACTGCGAGTGAAGAGCAAATTAACCCTTACATTTCCACATAAAAATCTGATTTATAAAGACCAGTCCCCATGCTCTGTCATTCAGTGATATTTATTCCCTCCATCTGCATTTTGAATTAGTCTTTTTATCATTCTTTTATTAACGAAAGCATAAATATGTTGATGAGCAAATACGGTACAATATATGCTTGATCCAACATTTTCCGGTTGCATGAGGTTTAGAGTTAGAAATGTACAACTTTAGAGTACTTAATACATTGCAAGTTGGGGGCGATTTATTTTCACACCGACAGTAGCCGAGCTATTAGACTATCCTTTTATAAAGGTTGAAGTCTATTGTCTTGCTAATAGCCCATCCATGGGAACCTTGTTTACAGAATTCACAGCCTGCTACGCTTGTGAAAACAAAATGCCTCCAGCTGTCCATCACTACTGTAAATAAAAACACAGCATCTACAGTGCTACACATATATTATTGAATTCGATAGAAAAAATCAATTGCACATAATTTCCCATTTTATACTAACAAGTTGTTGCCATGGTGAATAATCCAATAATAATTGGTATGGCACAGCTCTCGGATCTCATTAAGAGGTGGCTTCTGAATGAAAATACTTGCAGATCAATAAAATGTCCCTGTAGATCTAATTAAGGATTCTAAATTAATATCTAAGGGGCATTTTTCGTTAGGGCAAATCTGGTCTGTGATATTGATTTAGAGATGTAAAACGTTACAGAGAAATATCTAAGGGGCTTTTATACAATTACAATGCTCCCCCTCCCCTCCTTCTTGGCAAGTGTATTGTCCTGCTAATAGTCCATCATGAGTGGATGGCCTCTTTTGTATTCCAATGTATTGAATGAATGTATTAATTAGTAATTTACCATTCTCAGAGTGGAAACGTTGTTTGCAGAGTTCACAATCTCTTTTTCTAGTCCTCTGGTTACAGTCCTAACCCTGGAACGGGTAGCTAGCTTGATGAGAACTTTGTCCATTTTGTCTGTTTTCTTTGGTCGCAATGTCATTTATTTTTATTTTTTATAAATAACACAGTTACCATTCAAAAATTAGCTAAGGGGGGAGTTTGGGGTGAGGAGTACTTGAAAGGTGTGACTTGCAGTTTACAATAAGCCATAAGTATACATCAGATTGCCGATTGTCCTCACTTTGATGCTATAACAACATACTGTAGCACCATGACCAGGATCTCTGTTCATTTAAGTGAGCAGATTAAGGCTTTCAGGAAGAACAGATAATTATCTGTCAGTTCATAAACCATGTGCCATTGAATCGCGACATCTCAAATCTCTTCCCAACTATTTTGCAATCTGCACAGCTGTCATTTTTTTTGTCCTTAAATGAAACGGGGGTATTTTTATTTATCACAATTTTCTTTAATCAATTATAGTCTTTAATGCAGGGCCCACAGACAAGTTCCTTACTTTTCCTCCCTTCCACTTGATAAAGGTTCCAATTAATAACGTGTGTTTTTTTTAATCAATTAGTATATCTAAGTTTAACCACACTATTTGTTGTATTATTTGTTTAGTCTTTTCTGGTGGATTAAGCTGAAATTGCAACCAATTTTCTATGGCTTGTTTAAAAAATAACTACCTTCATCAGCAAAGAAGGACTTTCTATAGAGGGGCTATCAGTCTTTCACACTGTGGTAAATAAAAACAGTTTGCTATTTAGAATGATTTATTTCTGTTTTTAGAGGGAGAGAAACCAAAAGCCCACCATGCCTATTTTTCATAAATTGTCATTCCACATGTCAAGTGTAATTCCCCCATTGTATTTACCCAAGTTCTCTCTTAACTCCAGGACCACTGACAGTTTGTCATTGTTGCCTGATGCACAAATCTAGTGCCAGAGAAGAGAGGACTCTTATACTGAAAACGCCTCCATTAATTTATGACAAGATAGTCATTTTGTGCCACAATTTAGAGTACTGATAGATCAGCGTTCTAACTCCCCCTGTGGTATTGTGGTGCAATGACAGAATGCCTCTATCTACCACGAACGGCGGAGCAAGCTTGAAACCTTTAAAGGAAGAACCACTGTATGTCCGCTTGTTCATGTCTTTTTGGTCTCATCACCTTTCGCTTCATTCTTTGCTGTGTGCACCTTCCCATTTATACACGCACCAAGCCCCTCCCCCAAGACCAGAGATCACTTCTTCCTCTCTGACAAGTGGTTTCAACTCACTATTTCTAGTTGAGTTTTTGGTCCAACAGAATGGGTCATATGGAGACTGAAACATGCATGGTTCTGGTTGACTTGAAAGCCATATCAGTGATTGCAAAAAAGCAGATTAAACTATTTTGATTAAATAATTACGTTATTAGTGGGTCTTCTGGGTAAGGGAGGCCTATATTTAACCTAGGTATAACTTCACAAGCACTGAATTCATTTGATTATGGCTGACTTAGAAATGCAGTGAATTTTATATTTTAATTGTATAACGAAGCTTACTTAAAGAAACATTTTAAAAGATCAATGTATATATTGTGACACGACCATAAGAATAAGAAATTACAATAAAATTAATACAAATATCCTAGTGTCTTGTATATGTAGATTAGGTGAAAGGTGCTATTGCCTCTGGGATATGTAGTTTCGGTGAAAGCTGCTGGCGCTCTACTGTTTAGACAAGGAGGACAACAGCTAACAGCCTGTACAGAGTAATAACCTCTTCGCAGAGAGAGAAACAATGGGGGGAGCGAGCGATGGTGAAGCAAGAGAGAGACTGGGGCGGGAAACACAGAGAGCAAGCTGATTGCAGAGAGAAAACAGAAGAAGGGAGCAGGTCTTGTAATGTAAGATAATGAGCTGGGACACTGACACACTGCAGCTGTCTCGACAATACATATTTTTCCTTCCTTTCTCCCTCCCTCCATCTTGCGTGCTCTCCCTGGTTTATCATGTATGCTGTGCTCTACTTTGCTATGTCTTTCAGTTTGGTGCTGTGAGCCGAGGCTGTGTCTGTCTCGCTGGGGAGCGCTTGACTCACTTTCATATGGTCAAACATGGAGCCCATCAAATGCAGAACACCGCTCCCTCTGTCACACTGGCCGGCTGCCATTGCACCGAGGGAGGGAGGGACTGCATATGAATAGTATGGATGTGAGAGACTCAGCTAGGTCATATAGAAGATAATCATGCAATTTAATTGGTTAAATTGGATGGCATACAATCTTGATTGGCTAGAATGGCCTGAGCTCAGGTAAAACCACAGCTCAATTGCTTGATTAGTAAATTCAGTCACGCAGTCGTGGATAAATTCCCAAGAACACAGTCCCATGGTTTTCCAAGCTTGTTTCTGAGGCCTGATACCATAGAATATAGTATATGACAAATAATAAAGGAATGACACAGGATTAAGTTAAACAATAATTAGCGAAGTAATAAACAGTGTAAACCCCATAGAGGTAGAATCGTGAGTTGACCTAATCCTGTCTCTCCCTGGAGCCTTTGAGGGCCTTCTTCCTAAACAGGCTCATTCACCAGATTTCACAGTATACCTTCTGATCATTTTATGGGACTCCATTACATGTACACAGTGGCATACTCCCCCAGAGAGAGAGATGACGGAGAGTGTGTGTGTTTGTGTGCCTCAATGTGTGTTAGGGCTGCACAATTAATCTAATTCACATCGAAATCAAAATATTGACATGTGCAGAGATCCAAATCGCATGCAGTATTATGAAACGCATTTTAGCCGGGTGTAATGTTCGTTTTTATAGTTAACTCAGTTTTTCCCACACACCAACGCCATGGCACTCAAGTACTGCAGTTTCTCCTCCTATAGATTCACTATGTTTGCGTGCTGTTCTGTTAGGTGAAATGCGAACACGAACAATGCTACTTTCCACTTTTTGCTTCCTATTATAAATAATTATAAGTAATGATTTTAACAGTTTACCCAAGTGTTTTGATCTGTATTGCATGTGAAATTGCATTTCATTTTTTTGCCTAGATCGTTGTTTGTTATAGTGTTTTTATTTTTTATTGTGTGTGCTCCCTGGCAGGCTGAGTGGTCCTGCGGGTCTATCCCAGTGAGACCAGGGCTCATATACTCATATGTGTAATAACAGGATCAGCTCCTAAATTAGAGGATAGGTGGGAGCAGCAGATTAGTCAGCACTACGACCAGCCAGCCAGAGTTCCAAATCTGCAATCTGGGAATACTGCCGACTGACCCGGCCTACCAACCTGGCCTCACAGCTAATCATGATAGAGAGATGGAGAGAGGGAGAGCTTGTTAACCAATGAGAGTCAAAGCTAGGGTGGTTCTTCTAAGCTGTATGGAATTGTTTTAAGAAATTCATAGTAAGGATAATTAAGCTATTTGATTTAATGTAGCTATTTGACCCCTGAAGTACACTACATGTACCAAAGTATGTGGACACCCCTTCAAATGAGTGGATTCCGCTATTTGATTCACACCTGTTTCTGACGGGTATATAAAATCGAGCACACAGCCATGCATTCTCCAAAGACAAACATTCACAGTAGAATGGCCTTACTGAAGAGCTCAGTGACTTTCAACGTAGCACCATCATAGGATGCAACCTTTCCAACAAGTCAGTTTGTGCAATTTCTGCACTGCTAGAGCTGCCCCGGTCAACTGTAAGTGCTGTTATTGTGAAGTGGAAATGTCTAGGAGCAACAACAACTCAGCCGCAACGTGGTAGGCCACACAACTCACTGAACAGGACCGCCGAGTGCTGAAGCGCATAAAACTTGTCTGTCCACGGTTGCAACACTCACTACTGGGTTCCAAACGGCCTCTGGAAGCAACGTCAGCACAATAACTGTTCATCGCAGGCATCATGAAATGGGTTTCCTTGGCCAGGCAGCCGCACTTAACCCTAAGATCACCATTCGCAATGCCAAGCGTCAGCTGGAGTGGTGTAAAGCTTGCTGTCATTGGACTCTGGTGCAGTGGAAACGCTTTCTCTGGAGTGATGAATCACACTTCACCACCTGGCAGTCCGACAGACAAATCTGGGTTTGGCGGATGCCAAAAAAATGCTAAATGCATAGTGCCAACTGTAAAGTTTGGTGGATGAGGAAACATTGTCTGGGCTGTTTTTCATGGTTCGGGCTAGGCCCGTTAGTTCCAGTGAAGGGAAATCTTAACGCTACAGCATACAATGAGATTCTAGATTATTCTGTGCATCCATCTTTGTGGCAACAGTTTGGGGAAGGCCCTTTCCTGTTTCAGCATGACAATGCCCCCGTGCACAAAGCGAGGCCCATACAGAAATGGTTCGTCTTGATCATTGTAGAAGAACTTGACTGACCTGCAGAGAGCCCTGACCTCAATCCCATTGAACACCTTTGGGATGAATTGGAACGCTGACTGCGAGCCAGACCTATCGCCCGACCCCACTAATGTCCCCACAACAATATTCCAACATCTAGTGGAAAGCCTTCCCAGATGAGTGGAGGCTGTTATAGCTGCAAAGGGGGGACCAACTCCATATTAATGCCCATGATTTTGGAATGAGATGTTTGTCGAGCAGGTGTCCACGTACTTTTGGTCATGTAGTGTAGTTGTGCATTCTTCATGCGTGTGTGTCCGGTTATTCTAGTGGTCTCTGAGAAGAGATCTGAGCCTCCTGTAAACCAGCTTTGTGATGTTTCTTTGTCCCATGTAAACTCTTGCTGTCTGCTGTATTGTTACGTCTCGTAAGTATGTTTCCTCTCTTTTTGAAGCTTTTTCTCAACTTTCATTCGCCCTCTCTGTCTCTAGGTGTTTAAGGTGAAGGCGGTTCAGTTGGCTGAGAAGCTGCTCCCAGCCTTCAACACTCCCACAGGCATCCCCTGGGCCATGGTCAACCTCAAGAGGTCAGTCTCGGATCACAACGCAACCCTAGATCTACGTCCCCAACTGCAACAATCTCATTTCAGGATGATTCTGTATTTAATGATTCAAAGTGTGTCTGTTCTCCCTGTGTTCAGTGGTGTGGGTCGTAACTGGGGCTGGGCGTCAGCAGGCAGTAGTATCCTAGCAGAGTTTGGAACCCTCCACATGGAGTTTGTCCACCTCACTTACCTCACCGGGAACCCTGCATACTATCAGAAGGTGAGACACCTCCTTAGTACCGGTGTGTGTGTCAGAGTGGGTGTCTGGTAGCCTGAGCAGCCGCTAGTGGGCTTTTTTAATCTCCACTATCATCTGGGCTTGTTGTGTACAGAAGGTAATGCACTCTTTTCCCCATGTGACCGGTTTGTACATTAAACATTCTCCATTCAGGCTGCAAGGCTTCGATTTCCTCAACTAGATTTAATGGCGAGAAGGTGGAAAAAAACAGGGGGGAAATACAATTTTATTTGCCATATGCGCCGAATACAACAGGTGTAGCCCTTAGCGTGAAATGCTTACTTACAAGCCCTTAACCAACAATGCAGTTTGAAGAAAATAGAGTAAATATTTAAATGTTTTACTTTATTTAGTAACACAATAAAATAACAATAATGAGGTTATATACAGGGGGTACCGGTTAGTCGAGTTAATTTGTACATGTAGGTAGTGGTAAAGGGAATATTCATAGATACAGTGCCTTGCGAAAGTATTCGGCCCCCTTGAGCTTTGCGACCTTTTGCCACATTTCAGGCTTCAAACATAAAGATATAAAACTGTATTTTTTTGTGAAGAATCAACAACAAGTGGGACACAATCATGAAGTGGAACGACATTTATTGGATATTTCAAACTTTTTTAACAAATCAAAAACTGAAAAATTGGGCGTGCAAAATTATTCAGCCCCCTTAAGTTAATACTTTGTAGCGCCACCTTTTGCTGCGATTACAGCTGTAAGTCGCTTGGGGTATGTCTCTATCAGTTTTGCACATCGAGAGACTGACATTTTTTCCCATTCCTCCTTGCAAAACAGCTCGAGCTCAGTGAGGTTGGATGGAGAGCATTTGTGAACAGCAGTTTGCAGTTCTTTCCACAGATTCTCGATTGGATTCAGGTCTGGACTTTGACTTGGCCATTCTAACACCTGGATATGTTTATTTTTGAACCATTCCATTGTAGATTTTGCTTTATGTTTTGGATCATTGTCTTGTTGGAAGACAAATCTCCGTCCCAGTCTCAGGTCTTTTGCAGACTCCATCAGGTTTTCTTCCAGAATAGTCCTGTATTTGGCTCCATCCATCTTCCCATCAATTTTAACCATCTTCCCTGTCCCTGCTGAAGAAAAGCAGGCCCAAACCATGATGCTGCCACCACCATGTTTGACAGTGGGGATGGTGTGGTCAGGGTGATGTGCTGTGTTGCTTTTACGCCAAACATAACGATTTGCATTGTTGCCAAAAAGTTCAATTTTGGTTTCATCTGACCAGAGCACCTTCTTCCACATGTTTGGTGTGTCTCCCAGGTGGCTTGTGGCAAACTTTAAACAACACTTTTTATGGATATCTTTAAGAAATGGCTTTCTTCTTGCCACTCTTCCATAAAGGCCAGATTTGTGCAATATACGACTGATTGTTGTCCTATGGACAGAGTCTCCCACCTCAGCTGTAGATCTCTGCAGTTCATCCAGAGTGATCATGGGCCTCTTGGCTGCATCTCTGATCAGTCTTCTCCTTGTATGAGCTGAAAGTTTAGAGGGACGGCCAGGTCATGGTAGATTTGCAGTGGTCTGATACTCCTTCCATTTCAATATTATCGCTTGCACAGTGCTCCTTGGGATGTTTAAAGCTTGGGAAATCTTTTTGTATCCAAATCCGGCTTTGAACTTCTTCACAACAGTATCTCGGACCTGCCTGGTGTGTTCCTTGTTCTTCATAATGCTCTCTGCGCTTTTAACGGACCTCTGAGACTATCACAGTGCAGGTGCATTTATACGGAGACTTGATTACACACAGGTGGATTGTATTTATCATCATTAGTCAATTAGGTCAACATTGGATCATTCAGAGATCCTCACTGAACTTCTGGAGAGAGTTTGCTGCACTGAAAGTAAAGGGGCTGAATAATTTTGCACGGACAATTTTTCAGTTTTGGATTTGTTAAAAAAGTTTTAAATATCCAATAAATGTCGTTCCACTTCATGATTGTGTCCCACTGGTTGTTGATTCTTCACAAAAAAATACAGTTTTATATCTTTATGTTTGAAGCCTGAAATGTGGCAAAAGGTCGCGAAGTTCAAGGGGGCCGAATACTTTCGCAAGGCACTGTAATAAACAGCGAGTAGCAGCAGTGTAAAAACAAAGGGGGCGGTCAATTCAAATAGTCCAGGTGGCCATTTTATTAATTGTTCAGCAGTCTTATGGCTTGGGGGTAGAAGCTGTTAAAGAGCCTTTTGGATCTAGACTTGGTGCTCCGGTACCGCTTGCCGTGTGGTAGCAAAGAGAACAGTCAATGACTTGAGTGACTGGAGCCTTTGACCATTTTTTGGGGCTTGCCTTGACACTGCTTAGTATAGAGGTCCTGGATGGTAGGAAGCTTGGCCCCGGTGATGTACTGGGCTGTATGCTCTACCCTCTAGCTCCTTACGGTCGGATGCCGAGCTGTTGCCATACCAGGCGGTGATGCAACCTGTCAGGATGCTCTCAATGGTGCAACTGTAGAACTTTGAGGATCTGGGGGAACCATGCCAAATCTTTTCAGTCTCCTGGGGGGGAGGGGAGGTTTTGTCGTGCCCTCTTCGTGACTGTCTTAGTGTGTTTGGACAATGATAATTTGTTGGCGATGTGGACACCAAGGAACTTGAAACTCTCGACCTGCTCCACTACAGCTCCGTTGATGTGAATGGGGGCGTGTTTGGCCCTTTTCCAATAGTCCACGATCTACTCCTTTGTCTTGCTGACGGTTGGCCCGTCAGGAAGTCCAGGATCCAGTTGCAGAGGGAATTTAGCCCCAGGGTCCTTAGCATAGTGAGGAGCTTTGTGGGCACTATGGTGTTGAACGCTGAGCTGTTGTCAATGACTAGCATACTCACACAGGTGTTCCTTTTGTCCAGGTGGGAAAGGGCAGTGTGGATTGAGATTGTCATCTGTGGATCTGTTGGATCGGTATGCAAATTGGAGTGGGTTTAGGGTATCCAGGATGATGGTATTAATGTGAGCCATGACCAGCCTTTCAAAGCACTTCATGGCTACAGATGTGAGTGCTACGGGCATTAGTCATTTAGGCAGGTTACATTCACTTTCTTGGCCACAGGGACTATGGTGGTCTGTTTGAAATATGTAGGTATTACAGACTGTCAGGGAGAGGTTGAAAATGTCAGTGAAGACACCACTTTCTACCACCATGCTAGAGTGGCTAATGCTTAGGAATGCTAGTCCTAGGTGTTGCATACCCCGTTATCGCTATTAAATGTAGTTCAGGAGGAAATCAAAGCCTTTGCAGCCTGATGGGATAAAAGAAAGATGAATGAACCGGTCGCCGGGGGACACGAGTGTATTACTGACTGTAAAGTCGTAGCCAAAAGTTTTGAGAATGACAAAAAATTATTTCCACAAGTTTTGTGCTTCTGTGTCTTTAGATATTTTTGTCAGATGTTACTATGGAATACTGAAGTGTAATTACAAGCATTTCATAAGTGTCAAAGGCTTTTATTGACAATTACATGAAGTTGATGCAAAGAGTCAATATTTGCAGTGCTGACCCTTCTTTTTCAAGACCTCCGCAATCCGCCCTGGCATGCTGTCAATTAACTTCTGGACCACATCCTGACTGATGGAAGCCCATTCTTGCATAATCAATGCTTGGAGTTTGTCAGAATTTGTGGGTTTTTGTTTGTCCACCCGCCTCTTGAGGATTGACCACAAGTTCTCAATGGGATTCAGGTCTGGGGATTTTCCTGGCCATGGACCCAAAATATCGGTGTTTTGTTCCCCGAGCCACTTAGTTATCACTTTTGCCTTATGGCAAGGTGCCCCATCATGCTGGCAAAGGCATTGCTCGTGACCGAACTGTTCCTGGTTGGTGGAGAGAAGTTGCTCTCGGAGGATGTGTTGGGACCATTCTTTATTCGTGGCTGTGTTCTTAGGCAAAATTGGGAGTGAGCCCACTCCCTTGGCTGAGAAGCAACCCCACACATGAATGGTCTCAGGATGCTTTAATGTTGGCATGACACAGGACTGATGGTAGTGCTCACCTTGTCTTCTCTGGACAAGCTTTTTTCCGGATGCCCCAAACAATCGGAAAGGGGATTCATCAGAGAAAATGACTTTACCCCAGTCCTCAACAGTCCAATCCCTGTACCTTTTGCAGAATATCAGTCTGTCCCTGATGTTTTTCCTGGAGAGAAGTGGCTTCTTTGCTGCCCTTCTTGATACCAGGCCATCCTCAAAGTCTTCGCCTCACTGTGCGTGCAGATGCACTCACAGCTGCCTGCTGCCATTCCTGAGCAAGCTCTGTACTGGTGGTGCCCCGATCCCGCAGCTGAATCAACTTTGCGAGACTGTCCTGGCGCTTGCTGGACTTTCTTGGGCACCCTGAAGCCTTCTTCACAACAATTGAACCGTTCTCCTTGAAGTTCTTGATGATCCAATAAATGGTTGATTTAGGTGCATTCTTACTGGCAGCAATATCATTGTCTGTGAAACCCTTTTTGTGCAAAGCAATGATGACGACACGCGTTTCCTTGCAGGTAACCATGATTGACAGGGGAAGAACAATGATTCCAAGCACCACCCTCCTTTTGAAACTTCGAGTCTGTTATTCGAACTCAATCAGCATGACAGAATGATCTCCAGCCTTGTCCTCGTCAACACTCACACCTGTGTTAAAACTTCTTAAGGTATAGGGGGCCGCATTTTCACTTTTGGATAAATAGCGTGCCCAATTTCATCTTCCTGCCACTCATGCCAAGAATATAAGATATGCATATTATTAGTAGATTTGGATAGAAAACACTCTGACGTTTCAAAAACTGTTTGAATCATGTCTGTGAGTATAACAGAACTTACGTAGCAGGCAAAACCCCGAGGACTAACCGTTCAGAATTTTTCTTTTTTTTAGGCCTCTGTTCACTGAGTTCTCATTGGCAAACGATATTTCATAGGAACTTGTTTTCAGTTCCTACCGCTTCCACTGGATGTCACCAGTCTTTGGAATTTGGTTGAGGTTATTCATTTGTGCAATGAAGAATTAGGGCCAACTAAGACTGCGTAACACTGTTGAGAGTTGCGCAAGACTTGAAAAGTAGCTTGGTTTGTTGTGTTCCTGTATTGAACACAGATAGACCCGTCTTCAATTTGATCGATTATTAACATTTAAAAATACCTAAAGTTCTATTACAAAAGCAGTTTGAAATATTTTAGAAAAGTTTATAGGCAACCTTTGAAATATTTTGTAGTGACTTGCGCATTTTGGAAGCTGTTTTTTTCTGGATCAAACGCAACAAATCTACATTTTGGATATATATGGATGGAATGAATCGAACATAAGGACCAATTGTGATGTTTATGGGACATATTGGAGTGCCAACAAAAGAAGCTTGTCAAAGGTAAGGCATGTGTTATTTTATTTCTGCGTTTTGTGTAGCAGAGTTTAAATATGCTACCCTTTTTGTTTACTGTTGTGCTATCATCAGATCATCAGCTTTTTGCCTAAAAGCCTTTTTAAAATCTGACATGATGGCTGGATTCACAACGAGTGTAGCTTTAATTGAGTATCTTACATGTGTGATTTAATGAAAGTTAGATTTTTATATAAATTCATTTGAATTTGCCGCACTGCATATTCCCTGGTTTTTGGCCAAGTGGGACGCAAGCGTAACATTTAAAAATACCTAAAGTTCTATTACAAAAGTAGTTTGAAATATTTTGGAAAAGTTTATAGGCAACTTGTGAAATATTTTAACAAGAGAATCACTGACATGATGTCAGCTGGTCCTTTTGTGGCAGGGCAGAAATGCAGTGGAAATGTTGTTTGGGGATTCAGTTCATTTGCATGGCAAAGAGGGACTTTGCAATTAATTGCAATTCATCTGATCACTCTTCATAACATTCTGGAGTATATGCAAATTACCATCATACAAACTGAGGCAGCAGACTTTGAAAATTAATATTTGTGTCATTCTCAAAACTTTTGGCTACGCCTGTACACATCAAGCCCAAACGATGGTGGAGATCTATAAAGCCCACTAGTGGCTTTCCAGGCTTAGTGTCTGTGTGTTCTCCTGGGTAAGAGAGATTCATGTCTCCTCTAACCCTGTCAGGTGATGCACATACGGAAGCTGCTGGCCAAAATGGACCGACCCAACGGGCTCTACCCAAACTATCTGAACCCTCGTACCGGCCGCTGGGGCCAACGTAAGTACCTGTTGTCTCTCACTTCATCAGAGAATAATACTGACAGGTGTGTGTGCCTGTGCTCACCACTGTGGGCCGCTAGGCTGTGCAAATGACTGTGTGTGAGTACTGGGTGTTTTTGGAGCTTTAATAAATATGTATAATTAGAAGCTGTTGGCGGGAGGCATCTTAACTAATTGTTAATTACCCTGACTTAGACAGAGCAGTTTAATTACTGTTTCTACATCTCACTGCTCAACCTGACCACGCACCCACACACACACGCCAGGGTTTCTATTGTGGCACAGGAAAACGTGACCGGGAAGATTATAATTTACCGGCCATTTGAGAAATGTACCGGACCCATAAGCATTGGATGTATAACCCATTAGGGTGTCTAACCATGGTGCTCAGAAATACAGAAATCACATTTAGATTATGGTAATTCATCTGAACCTCTTGAGACTATGGAGCAGTATTTTCATTTTTGGAAAAATAACGTTCCCAAAGTAAACAGGCTATTTGTCAGGACAAGATGCTAGAATATGCATATAATTGACAGCTTAGGATGGAAAACACTCTAAAGTTTCCAAAGCTGTAAAAAATATTGTCTATGAGTATAACAGAACTGTTATTGCAGGCGAAAGCCTGAGAAAAATCCAATCAGGAAGTGACTCTTATTTTGAAATCTCTGTGTTCCTATGCCTCCCTATTGAGCATTGAAAGGGATATCAACCAGATTCCTTTTTCTATGGCTTCCCTAATGTCTACAGTCACAAGACATAGTTTCAGGCTTTTATTTTGAAAAATGAGCGTGAACGTCAACATTGCGTCAGTGGTCAGCTGGTGGCTCTGAGTGATTTGTGCGTAATAGACAAAGGCGGCCATTGCTCCTCTCGCTCCTACTAAGAAGCCAATTGTCTCGGTTGATATATTATCGAATAGATATTTGAAAAACACCTTGAGGATTGATTATAAAAAAACGTTTGCCATTTTTCTGTTGATATTATGGATCTAATTTGGAATATTTTTCGGTGTTGTCGTGACCGCAATTTCCGGTGGATTTCTCAACAAAATGTGAAGAACAAACGGAGGTATTTCAGCTATAAAAATAATCTTTATGAATCAAAATGAACATTTGCTGTCTAACTGGGAGTCTCGTGAGTGAAAACATCCGAAGCTCAACAAAGGTAAACGATTTAATTTGCTTTTCTGATTTTCGTGACCAAGCTGCCTGCTGCTAGCTGGACATAATGCTATGCTAGGCTACCGATAAACTTACACAAATGCTTGTCTTGCTTTGGCTGTAAAGCATCATTTCCAAATCTGAGATGACAGGGTGATTAACAAAAGGCTAAGCTGTGTTTCACAATATTTCACTTGTGATTTCATGAATATAAATATTTTCTAGTAAGATTTTTTTGTCTGTTGCGTTATGCTAATTAGTGTAGTTGATTACAATTCTCCCGGATCTGGGAGGGGTAGTTCTAAGAAGTTAAAACACAACATGCAACTCATGTAATGAAGCAGCCAATAAAACAGAATTTTCAAACATTTGCCAAAATGCAATTTGCCAGAAAACACCATTCTGAACAGCGCACCTGATAGCGGTTCCATATGTCATCGAGATTTAAAATCTATTTTAGAAACTTTGTGAGAATCTACAGATACAACAACTCGGATGGGTTGCTAATACAGTGCATTCGGAAAGTATTGCAACCCTTTGACTTTTTCCACGTTATGTTACTTTACAGTGTTATTCTTAAAATATATATATATATTCTCCCTCGTCAATCTACACACTAACCCATAATGACAAAGCAAAAACAGGTACTTTAAAAAAATAACAAATATGAAATTTACATAAGTATTCAGACCTTTTACTCAGTTCTTTGTTAAAGCACCTTTTGGCAGGGATTACAGCCTCAAGTCTTCTTGGGTATGACGCTACAAGCTTGGCACACCTGTATTTGGGGAGTTTCTCCCATTCTTCTCTGCAGATCCTCTCATGCTCAGTCAGGTTGGATGGGGAGCGTCGCTGCACAGCTATTTTCAGGTCTCTCCAGAGATGTTCGTTTGGGTTCAAGTCCGGGCTCTGGCTGGGCCACTCAAGAACATTCAGAGACTTGTCCCGAAGCCACTGCTATTTTGTCTTAGAGCTTCCTGTTGGAAGGTGAACCTTTGCCACCTGGTCCTGAGCGCTCTGGTGCAGGTTTTCATCAAGGCTCTTTCTGTACTTTGCTCCGTTCATCTTTCCCTCAATCCTGACTAGTCTCCCAGTCCCTACCACTGAAAAACATACCCACTCCGTGATGCCACCACCACCACCATGCTTCACTGTAGGGATGGTGCCAGGTTTCCTCCATACGTGACACTTTGCGTTCAGGCCAAAGAGTTCAATCTTGGTTTCATCAGAGCAGAGAATCTTGTTTCTCATGGTCTGACAGTTCTTTAGGTGCCTTTTGGCAAACACCAAGCGGGCTGTGTCATGTGCCCTTTTAATGAGACGCCGGTCCGTCTGGCCACTCTACCATAAGGGCCTGATTTGGTGAAGTGCTACAGAGATGGTTATTTTTCTGGAAGGTTCTCCTATCTCCGCAGAGGAGCCCTTTCAGTGACCATCGGGTTCTTGGTCACTTCCCTGACCAAGGCCCTCCTCCCCCGATTGCTCAGTTTGGCCTGGCGGCCAGCTCTAAGAAGAGTCTTGGTGGTTACAAACTTAAATGATTCCTTTTAAGAATGATGGAGGCCACTGTGTTGGGGACCTTAAATGCTGCAGAAATGTTTTCAAACCCTTCCCCACATCTGTGCCTCTACACGATCCTCTACTGACAATTCCTTCGACCTCATGGCTTGGTGTTTGCTCTGACATGCACTGTCAACTGTGGGACCTTATATAGACAGGTGTGTGCCTTTACAGATCATGTCCAATCAATTGAATTTACCAAAGGTAGACTCCAATCAAGTTCTAGAAACAACTCAATGATGATCAATGGAAACAAGAGCTCAATTTCGAGTCTCATAGTAAAGGGGCTAAATACTTATGTAAATAAGGTTTTCTAAAAACCTGTTTTTGCTTCGTCATTATGGGGTATTGTGTGTAGATTGAGGGGAAAAATGTATTGAATCAATTTTAGAATACGGCTGTAACGTGACAAAGGGAAATGGGGTGGGAATACTTTTCAAATGCACTGTGTGACTAGGCATGTGCCTTTGGCTTCTGGACAACGAAATTAAGGTTGATATGAAAACCAATAGATCAGGAGAGCAATGGCATAGCGGTGGGTCCAATAGGGAAGTAAATGGAAATAAAGTTGCCAAGATTATGTAATTACTCCTGTCTATACAGAAATAAATAAAATACGATTTTATATGATTTTGAGAAGTGACTATTCCACGAAAATGTGCATGTGAAAATCAATTTGATCTTCCCAAACTTGAAACTCTTGCGCCATCTATGAAATCTTTATAAATTAATTGCCTAAACATTTCCATGGTCACATTTTGCCTGTACATTGGTTCCTCCTTTAAAAGTCGCGAGCTTACACTGCGGGACTTAGAGGTACCCAGCGCCACGGCTCTAGATCACCACAAGGGGGAGTTAGAGCACTCATTATGCATTTGGGTCCCAAGGTTTTTATATGACCAGCTACGTGAGCCACGAGTCCCTGGTGGCTTTCTTCAGCAAAGATGGCTGACAAAACATTACCGTGGAAGCAAATGTAAATAATTATAACATCTTAACGAGTCAAAAAAATAATAATTACAATTGAGAGGCATGTGATAAGAAATATAGAGAAACAATTTTGTGTCAAAGTTAATTTACAAAAATCGCTATCAAGCAAGTTTTTTTTCAGTCATTTCCAATACCAGCTGTATTAAACTCCATTCTTTGAAGGATGCTGTGTCTGCATGTATGTATTGCAGTTATACACTTCAACAGTGTGTACCGCTCCTGGGACATCAATGATTCCACATTGCAACTATGCAATAGACTAGAAACACAATTTAAGTAAAGGCTGATGTGTAATTCATAAATACAGAAAAAAAACATTACACTACACTTGTGCATATCTAACTCCCTTCATCTGCATTCATCTGAAAAGGTTCTCCCAGCCATGTGGATGATTGAAAACAGGGCAGCAAAGTTTTTGTCACCAGAGCGGTTTAGAGCATATTACTATTTGCCTGTGAATAACCAGACCTTCATACACTACTTGCTATGCTGAATTATTGACACACAACCAGAAGCGAGCCACTCCGGCAGAGAATGACGTGTGGAAGAGGGCGAAGAACAAAATGAGAGTAACAATCCAGGCTATTTGCTCTGAGACCGGCATAGTAATGTAATGAAACAAGCAGGTAGCAGGTTTCGAACCCTCAACATTCTAGCCCGAAGTCCCAAATGCCCAAATGTATTAATTGGAATTGAGGCCGATTGTGACTAAAAACACTATCAATTGTATCTTTAACATGTGGAAATGGGGATAAGTATTAGTTTTTCACAAGCGTAGCAGGATGGAATATTAGCAGAACAATAGACTATTCAACCTTTACTAAAGAATTGTCTAATAGCCGAGCTAGCCGAGCCTACTTAGAAATGATTTGTGCCTAACAACACACGGTATATATATATATATAAAAGTCTCCAAGGTGGCATAGCAGTTCAGACGTCTTTTGTCCTCGTCTTGTCGTGTCCTGTATATATATATATTTACTACTTTTTCACATACATTTTATTTTTATTTTCCATCAACTCATCTTCAAAACACTCTCCTGCAACCCGCCTCACCAATGTATATTTATAAAAAAGTATTATTTACCTCAGATCTGTAATCCTCCAAGAAGCTAGCCAGAAACTCCAAGAAGCTAGCCTGAAACTAGCCAGAAGCTAATCCAGAAGCTAGTTCAGAAGCTAGTTAGCTCCTTTACTGGCAAATCGTTTTGTGGTCATCAGCTATCCTTTAGCTCGAAAATCTATCGCCAGTTCTGTACGGCGCAGCGCGGCTCGGAACGGAACATACCGGACCAATTTTTCTCTCCATGTCCCTGGACATTCATACCCGGATCTCACAGCTAGCTAGCTGCTATCCGTGTGACCATCGGAGCTAGCAAGCTCCGTCAATCACTCCTGAGTTCCATCAATCACACCTGGGCTGCAGTCACCTATCCGGACCCGTTTTACTGCCTTCGCGGAGCCCCACCGGGCCTTCACAACTGGACTGCCGACGTTATCTACCCGAAGGAGTTATTCGGCCGGCTCCTCCGTCGCGACGTTACCTGAACGCCCATCTGCGGCCTGCTAACCGTTAGCTGTCTTACCGGCTGCTATCTGAATAGACAATCGGACAATTTTTTTATTATTATTTTTTTTAAATTATTTTTTAAATTATTATTATTATCTTTTCTTCTTGGGCCTCTATAACTATATCTATTGTTTTTATTTTTGTTGTTGTTGTGTGATTTGGATTAATCCCCTCTACCACACGGAACCCCACTAATCTACTGACGGAACGTAAGGGGTGGCTAACAGACCTCCATCCTATGCTAGCTTGCTACCGATGCCCTGGCTAGCTGTCTAAATCACCAACCAACCTCTCCACTCACCGGACCCTTTTGATCACTCGACTAAGCATGCCTATCCTTAATGTCAATATGTCTTGTCCATTTCTGTTCTGGTTAGTGTTTATTGGCTTATTTCACTGTAGAGCCTCTAGTCCTGCTCACTATACCTTATCCAACCTATTAGTTCCACCACCCACACATGCAATGACATCTCCTGGTTTCAACGATGTTTCTAGAGACAATATCTCTCTCTTCATCACTCAATACCTAGGTTTACCTCCACTGTATTCACATCCTGCCATACATTTGTCTGTACATTATACCTTGATGCTATTTTATCGCCCCCAGAAACCTCCTTTTACTCTATGTTCCAGACGTTCTAGACGACCAATTCTCATAGCTTTTAGCCGTACCCTTATTCTACTCCTCCTATGTTCCTCTGGCGATGTAGAGGTGAATCCAGGCCCTGCAGTGCCTAGCTCCACTCCTATTCCCCAGGCGCTCTCTTTTGACGACTTCTGTAACCGTAATAGCCTTGGTTTCATGCATGTTAACATTAGAAGCCTCCTCCCTAAGTTTGTTCTATTCACTGCTTTAGCACACTCTGCCAACCCGGATGTTCTAGCTGTGTCTGAATCCTGGCTTAGGAAGACCACCAAAAATTCTGAAGTTTTAATTCCAAACTACAACATTTTCAGACAAGATAGAACTGCCAAAGGGGGCGGTGTTGCAATCTACTGCAAAGATAGCCTGCAGAGTTCTGTCCTACTATCCAGGTCTGTACCCAAACAATTTGAACTTCTACTTTTAAAAATCCACCTCTCTAAAAACAAGTCTCTCACCGTTGCCGCCTGCTATAGACCACCCTCTGCCCCCAGCTGTGCTCTGGACACCATATGTGAACTGATTGCCCCCCATCTATCTTCAGAGTTCGTGCTGCTAGGCGACCTAAACTGGAACATGCTTAACACCCCAGCCATCCTACAATCTAAACTTGATGCCCTCAATCTCACACAAATAATCAATGAACCTACCAGGTACCTCCCCAAAACCTTAAACACGGGCACCCTCATAGATATCATCCTAACCAACTTCCCCTCTAAATACACCTCTGCTGTCTTCAACCAAGATCTCAGCGATCACTGCCTCATTGCCTGCATCCGTAATGGGTCAGCGGTCAAACGACCTCCACTCATCACTGTAAAACGCTCCCTGAAACACTTCTGCGAGCAGGCCTTTCTAATCGACCTGGCCGGGGTATCCTGGAAGGATATTGATCTCATCCCGTCAGTAGAGGATGCCTGGATATTTTTTAAAAATGCCTTCCTAACCATCCTAAATAAACATGCCCCATTCAAGAAATTTAGAACCAGGAACAGATATAGCCCTTGGTTCTCCCCAGACCTGACTGCCCTTAACCAACACAAAAACATCCTATGGCGTTCTGCATTAGCATCGAACAGCCCCCGTGATATGCAGCTGTTCAGGGAAGCTAGAAATCATTATACACAGGCAGTTAGAAAAGCCAAGGCTAGCTTTTTCAAGCAGAAATTTGCTTCCTGCAACACTAACTCAAAAAAGTTCTGGGACACTGTAAAGTCCATGGAGAATAAGAACACCTCCTCCCAGCTGCCCACTGCACTGAAGATAGGAAACACTGTCACCACTGATAAATCCACCATAATTGAGAATTTCAATAAGCATTTTTCTACGGCTGGCCATGCTTTCCACCTGGCTACTCCTACCCCGGACAACAGCACTGCACCCCCAACAGCAACTCGCCCAAGCCTTCCCCATTTCTCCTTCTCCCAAATCCATTCAGCTGATGTTCTGAAAGAGCTGCAAAATCTGGACCCCTACAAATCAGCCGGGCTAGACAATCTGGACCCTTTCTTTCTAAAATTATCTGCCGAAATTGTTGCCACCCCTATTACTAGCCTGTTCAACCTCTCTTTCGTGTCGTCTGAGATTCCCAAAGATTGGAAAGCAGCTGCGGTCATCCCCCTCTTCAAAGGGGGGGACACTCTTGACCCAAACTGCTACAGACCTATATCTATCCTACCGTGCCTTTCTAAGGTCTTCGAAAGCCAAGTCAACAAACAGATTACCGACCATTTCGAATCTCACCATACCTTCTCTGCTATGCAATCTGGTTTCAGAGCTGGTCATGGGTGCACCTCAGCCACGCTCAAGGTCCTAAACGATATCTTAACCGCCATCGATAAGAAACATTACTGTGCAGCCGTATTCATTGATCTGGCCAAGGCTTTCGACTCTGTCAATCACCATATCCTCATCGGCAGACTCGACAGCCTTGGTTTCTCAAATGATTGCCTCGCCTGGTTCACCAACTACTTCTCTGATAGAGTTCAGTGTGTCAAGTCGGAGGGTCTGCTGTCCGGACCTCTGGCAGTCTCTATGGGGGTGCCACAGGGTTCAATTCTTGGACCGACTCTCTTCTCTGTATACATCAATGAGGTCGCTCTTGCTGCTGGTGAGTCCCTGATCCACCTCTACGCAGACGACACCATTCTGTATACTTCCGGCCCTTCTTTGGACACTGTGTTAACAACCCTCCAGGCAAGCTTCAATGCCATACAACTCTCCTTCCGTGGCCTCCAATTGCTCTTAAATACAAGTAAAACTAAATGCATGCTCTTCAACCGATCGCTACCTGCACCTACCCGCCTGTCCAACATCACTACTCTGGACGGCTCTGACTTAGAATACGTGGACAACTACAAATACTTAGGTGTCTGGTTAGACTGTAAACTCTCCTTCCAGACCCATATCAAACATCTCCAATCCAAAGTTAAATCTAGAATTGGCTTCCTATTTCGCAACAAAGCATCCTTCACTCATGCTGCCAAACATACCCTTGTAAAACTGACCATCCTACCAATCCTCGACTTTGGCGATGTCATTTACAAAATAGCCTCCAATACCCTACTCAACAAATTGGATGCAGTCTATCACAGTGCAATCCGTTTTATCACCAAAGCCCCATATACTACCCACCATTGCGACCTGTACGCTCTCGTTGGCTGGCCCTCGCTTCATACTCGTCGCCAAACCCACTGGCTCCATGTCATCTACAAGACCCTGCTAGGTAAAGTCCCCCCTTATCTCAGCTCGCTGGTCACCATAGCATCTCCCACCTGTAGCACACGCTCCAGCAGGTATATCTCTCTAGTCACCCCCAAGACCAATTCTTTCTTTGGCCGCCTCTCCTTCCAGTTCTCTGCTGCCAATGACTGGAACGAACTACAAAAATCTCTGAAACTGGAAACACTTATCTCCCTCACTAGCTTTAAGCACCAACTGTCAGAGCAGCTCACAGATTACTGCACCTGTACATAGCCCACCTAAAATTTAGCCCAAACAACTACCTCTTTCCCAACTGTATTTAATTTTTATTTATTTATTTATTTTGCTCCTTTGCACCCCATTATTTTTTTATTTCTACTTTGCACATTCTTCCATTGCAAAACTACCATTCCAGTATTTTACTTGCTATATTGTATTTACTTTGCCATCATGGCCTTTTTTTGCCTTTACCTCCCTTCTCACCTCATTTGCTCACATTGTATATAGACTTGTTTATACTGCATTATTGACTGTATGTTTGTTTTTACTCCATGTGTAACTCTGTGTCGTTTTATCTGTCGAACTGCTTTGCTTTATCTTGGCCAGGTCGCAATTGTAAATGAGAACTTGTTCTCAACTTGCCTACCTGGTTAAATAAAGGTAAAATAAATAAATAAATAAATAAAATATATACTTAGGTTGGAGTCATTAAAACTAGTTTTTCAACCACTCCACAAATTATTTCACTTGTAATTCACTTTATCACAATTCCAGTGGGTCACAAGTTTACATACACTAAGTTGACTGTGCCTTTAAACAGCTTGGTAAATTCCAGAAAATTGTGTCATAGCTTTAGAAGCTTCTGATAGGCTAATTGACCTCATTTGAGTCAATTGGAGGTGTACCTGTGGATGTATTTCAAGGCCTACCTTCAAACTCATTGCCTCTTTGCTTGACATGGGAAAATCAAAAGAAATCAGCCTTGACCTCAGGAAAAAATGTAGCCCTCCACAAGTCTGGTTCATCCTTGGGAGCAATTTTAAAACGCCTGAAGGTACCACGTTCATCTGTACAAACAATAGTACACTATTATAAACACCATGGGACCACACAGCCGTCATACTGCTCAGGAAGGAGACTGGTTCTGCCTCCTAGAGATTAACGTACTTTGGTGCAAAAAGTGCAAATCAATCCCAGAACAACCGAAAAGGAGCTGGAGAAGATGCTGGAGGAAACCGGTACAAAAGTATCTATATCCACAGTAAAACGAGTCCTATATTGACATAACCTGAAAGGCCGCTCAGTAAAGAAGAAGTCACTGCTCCAAAACCCAGACTACGGTTTGCAACTGCACATGGGGACAAAGATCGTACTTTTTTGGAGAAATGTCCTCTGGTCTGATGAAACCAAAATAGAACTGTTTGGTCATAATGACCAATGTTAGGTTTGGAGGAAAAAGGGGGATGCTTGCAACCCGAAGAACACCATCCCAACCGTGAGGCATGGGGGTGGCAGCATCATGTTGTGGGGGTGCTTTGCTGCAGGAGGGACTGGTGCACTTAGATGGCATCATGAGGCAGGAAAATTATGTGGATATATTGAAGCAACATCTCAAGACCTCAGTCAGGAAGTTAAAGCTTGGTTGCAAATGGGTCTTCCAAATGGACAATGACCCCAAGCATACTTCCAAAGTTGTGGCAAAATGGCTTAAGGACAACAAAGTCAAGGTATTGGAGTGGCCATCACAAAGCCCTGACCTCAATCCTATAGAAAATTTGAGGGCAGAACTGAAAGAGCGTGTGCGAGCAAGGAGGCCTAGAAACCTGACTCCGTTACCACAGCTCTGTCAGGAGGAATGGGCCAACATTCACCCAACTTATTTTTGGGAAGCTTGTGGAAGAATAGCTGAAACGTTTGACCCAAGTTAAACAATTTAAAGGCAATGCTACTAAACACTCATTGAGTGTATGTAAACTTCTGACCCACTGGGAATGTGATGAAAGAAGTAACCGCTGAAATAAATAAAATAATCTCTACTATTATTCTGACATTTCACATTCTTACAATAAAGTGGTGATCCTAACTGACCTAAGACAGGGAATCTTTACTAGGATTAAATGTCACAATTAAACTCAGTTTTTCACAATTCCTATTTGGCTAAGGTGTATGTAAACTTCCGATTACAACTGTATAATTGGTCATGGCTCCCGAGTGGCGCAGCGGTCTAAGGCACTGCATCTCGGTGCAAGAGACTTTACTACAGTACCTGGTTCGAATACAGGTTGTATCACATCCAACCGTGATTGGGAGTGCCATAGGGCAGCGCACAATTGGCGTGGCATCATCCGGGTTTGGCCGAGGTAGGCCGTCATTGTAAAAAAGAACTTGTTTTTACCTGACTTGTCTAGTTAAATAAAGGTTCATTTAAATGTTTTATTTTTATTAGGCCTACTTACTATTGCAACGGGTCAAAAATGTAGCATCCTACATAACACAATCATTTAAAGAAAAAAGTCTACACGTTCTAACGAAAACAATGCAACTAATAATGAAAAGCGCACATTGTTATATCCCGAACCCTAAAAGTAATTGGAAAGGTAGACATTGGTTACAATAAAGGATGTAAACAAGATGCTGTGTTTTTATTTACAGTAGTGATGGACAACTGGAGGCATTTTGAAAACAGATTTTCAAACACTTGTTTTTCACATGTACAGTAGCAGGTGTAGCCCATCATGCAAATCTTTCCTGTTAGCAGAACAATAGACTTGTTCTAGCTAGTTGTGAAAATTCCTCAACTTGCAATGTATTTGATGCTTAAGTACTCTAAAGGGTTACATTTCTAACTCAAAACAGCAGTACAGTATTTCTTCATTAACATCTTTGTTCTTTCGTTAATAAAATAATGAGAAAAAAGACATTCAAATGGGGATGTTTATTTAAGCTACATTTTAGTCGTACTTCCACCCAGCTCCACGACCACAGGTAAAACCTTGCTGAGATTATCAATGTATTTGTTGCATTGTTGTATCGTCGATTTCTCTAGCCAAAACATCTTGATTGACTTGACCAGTTCGTCTTTGCTTGGCAGAGTTATTGATGAAAGTTTTCATTTGATGCCAAACAAGTTTGATTGGGTTTAAATCAGGAGACCTACATGTAGAGATGAAAAAAATATATTTTTTAGATATACTCTAGGCCTACCGAAGGTGTTGAAGGTATTTTTATTGTTTTATTTTACGACAGAGGTCTACTTACTCTGCTGGCGTCTTGACCCAGTTTATGCCCTCATTATGACACCATTCTGTATACTTCTGGCCCTTCTTTGGACACTGTGTTAACAACCCTCCAGGTAAGCTTCAATGCCATACAACTCTCCTTCCATGGCCTCCAATTGCTCTTAAATACAAGTAAAACTAAATGCATGCTCTTCAACCGATCGCTACCTGCACCTACCCGCCTGTCCAACATCACTACTCTGGACGGCTCTGACTTAGAATACGTGGAAAACTACAAATACTTAGGTGTCTGGTTAGACTGTAAACTCTCCTTCCAGACCCATATCAAACATCTCCAATCCAAAGTTAAATCTAGAATTGGCTTCCTATTTCGCAACAAAGCATCCTTCACTCATGCTGCCAAACATACCCTTGTAAAACTGACCATCCTACCAATCCTCGACTTTGGCGATGTCATTTACAAAATAGCCTCCAATACCCTACTCAACAAATTGGATGCAGTCTATCACAGTGCAATCCGTTTTGTCACCAAAGCCCCATATACTACCCACCATTGCGACCTGTACGCTCTCGTTGGCTGGCCCTCGCTTCATACTCGTCGCCAAACCCACTGGCTCCATGTCATCTACAAGACCCTGCTAGGTAAAGTCCCCCCTTATCTCAGCTCGCTGGTCACCATAGCATCTCCCACCTGTAGCACACGCTCCAGCAGGTATATCTCTCTAGTCACCCCCAAAACAAATTCTTACTTTGGCCGCCTCTCCTTCCAGTTCTCTGCTGCCAATGACTGGAACGAACTACAAAAATCTCTGAAACTGGAAACACTTATCTCCCTCACTAGCTTTAAGCACCAACTGTCAGAGCAGCTCACAGATTACTGCATCTGTACATAGCCCACCTATAATTTAGCCCAAACAACTACCTCTTTCCCAACTGTATTTAATTAATTTATTTATTTTGCTCCTTTGCAGCCCATTATTTTTATTTCTACCTTGCACATTCTTCCATTGCAAAACTACCATTCCAGCGTCTTACTTGCTATATTGTATTTACTTTGCCACCATGGCCTTTTTTACCTCCCTTCTCACCTCATTTGCTCACATTGTATATAGACTTGTTTCTACTGTATTATTGACTGTATGTTTGTTTTACTCCATGTGTAACTCTGTGTCATTGTATGTGTCGAACTGCTTTGCTTTATCTTGGCCAGGTCGCAATTGTAAATGAGAACTTGTTCTCAACTTGCCTACCTGGTTGAATAAAGGTGAAATAATAATAAAAAAATGCAATGCAAACCCAGGCGGCAGTGTGTTTTGGGTCCTTGTCTGCATTTGGAGAAGAGAAAAACACACATAGCCTAACAGGGTAGGCAGGGTAGCCTAGTGGTTAGAGCGTTGGACTAGTAACCGGAAGGTTGCAAGTTCAAATCCCCGAGCTGACAAGGTACAAATCTGTCGTTCTGCCCCTGAACAGGCAGTTAACCCACTGTTCCTAGGCCATCATTGAAAATAAGAATTTGTTCTTAACTGACTTGACTAGTTAAATAAAGGTAAAATAAAATAAAAAACAGCCATCATTAGGTACAATAATAGCAATATAAACTCAGCAACAAAAAAACACCCCTTTTTCAGGACCCTTTCTTTCAAAGATAATTCGTAAAAATCCAAATAACTTCACAGATCTTCATTGTAAAGTGTTTTAACACTGTTTCGCATGCTTGTTCAGTGAACCATAAACAATTAATGGTCATGCAAGATGGCGTAGCAGTAAGTCGTCCTGTCTTGTCGTGTCCCTGTATATTTTGTTTATATTTTGTTTATTTTTCGTTTTTTACATATCTTTCGTTTTTTTTTACATATTTTTCGTTTTTTACATAGCTATCCCTTTAAAAACATTTTGCTAAACCTAAGCTTCCAAATACGCTGGATCTTCACAACTAGCTATCTAGCTGATTACCCCTGGCTAGCGTTTCCACCCACTTAGCTTGAAGCTAGCCCGGCCTGCGCTACCACCGTAGCATACTCCTGAGCTACAATACCCGGGCCCACGACCGGTCTATCGATGTCACCGCATGAAGAGGAATAAACAGACTCACCCCATCGCGACGTCCCCCAAAGGCTAACTCTCTAGCCCTCGCTATCTCCCTGCTTGCTAATTCGGCCTGCTAACTGCTAGCTTGTCCAGCTCCGGTCCGCTAACTGCTACCTTGTCTAGCCCGGGCCTACAAACTGTTAGCTTGTTAGCACAGGCCTGCTAACCGCCTGAATCGCCGCGTCCCAAACGCCCACCGGACCCATATTTACTTTCTATCTCTTTTGACTTTTAATTTGTTTATACCTTCCGGAAACCTGCCTCACCCAATGTGATACGGAATCGCTATTATTTTTTATTTATTTTTAGAACACACTCAAGAACCTCCAGAAGCTAACCAGCTAACTAGCTACAAGCTATTTAGTCATTGTTCGTTTTTTTTTAACCTGGATAACACTCGCCAGTCCAGCTTCCCTTCCCCATCCACCGCTGCCCCCTGGACACTGATCTCTTGGCTACATAGCTGATGCACGCTGGACTGTCCATAAATCACGGTACTCCATTCTGCTTGTTTGTTTTATCTGTTGGCCCCGTTGCCTAGTCTACGCCATTTTACCTGCTGTTGTTGTGCTAGCTGATTAGCTGTTGTCTCACCTACTGTTTTAGCTAGCTTTCCCAATTCAACACCTGTGATTACTGTATGCCTCGCTGTATGTCTCTCTCAAATGTCAATATGCCTTGTATACTGTTGTTCAGGTTAGTTATCATTGTTTTAGTTCACAATGGAGCCCCTAGTTCCACTCTTCATACCCCTGATAACTCCTTTGTCCCACCTCCCACACATGCGGTGACCTCACCCATTACTACCAGCATGTCCAGAGATACAACCTCTCTCATCATCACCCAGTGCCTGGGCTTACCTCCGCTGTACCCGCACCCCACCATACCCCTGTCTGCGCATTATGCCCTGAATATATTCTACCATGCCCAGAAACCTGCTCCTCTTATTCTCTGTCCCCAACGCTCTAGGCGACCAGTTTTGATAGCCTTTAGCCGCACCCTCATACTACTCCTTCTCTGTTCCGCGGGTGATGTGGAGGTAAACCCAGGCCCTGCATGTCCCCAGGCACCCTCATTTGTTGACTTCTGTGTTCGAAAAAGCCTTGGTTTCATGCATGTCAACATCAGAAGCCTCCTCCCTAAGTTTGTCTTACTCACTGCTTTAGCACACTCTGCTAACCCTGATGTCCTTGCTGTGTCTGAATCCTGGCTCAGGAAGGCCACCAAAAATTCAGAGATTTCCATACCCAACTATAACATCTTCCGTCAAGATAGAACTGCCAAAGGGGGAGGAGTTGCAGTTTACTGCAGAGATGGCCTGCAAAGTAATGTCATACTTTCCAGGTCCATACCCAAACAGTTCGAACTACTAATTTTGAAAATTACTCTCTCCAGAAATAAGTCTCTCACGGTTGCCGCCTGCTACCGACCCCCCTCAGCTCCCAGCTGTGCCCTGGACACCATTTGTGAATTGATCGCCCCCCATCTAGCTTCAGAGTTTGTTCTGTTAGGTGACCTAAACTGGGATATGCTTAACACCCCGCCAGTCCTACAATCTAAGCTAGATGCCCTCAATCTCACACAAATCATCAAGGAACCCACCAGGTACAACCCTAACTCGGTAAACAAGGGCACCCTCATAGACGTCATCCTGACCAACTGGCCCTCCAAATACACCTCCGCTGTCTTCAACCAGGATCTCAGCGATCACTGCCTCATTGCCTGTATCCGCTACGGAGCCGCAGTCAAACGACCACCCCTCATCACTGTCAAACGCTCCCTAAAACACTTCTGTGAGCAGGCCTTTCTAATCGACCTGGCCCGGGTATCCTGGAAGGACATTGACCTCATCCCGTCAGTTGAGGATGCCTGGTCATTCTTTAAAAGTAACTTCCTCACCATTTTAGATAAGCATGCTCCGTTCAAAAAATGCAGAACTAAGAACAGATACAGCCCTTGGTTCACCCCAGACCTGACTGCCCTCGACCAGCACAAAAACATCCTGTGGCGGACTGCAATAGCATCGAATAGTCCCCGTGATATGCAACTGTTCAGGGAAGTCCGGAACCAATACACGCAGTCAGTCAGGAAAGCTAAGGCCAGCTTCTTCAGGCAGAAGTTTGCATCCTGTAGCTCCAACTCCAAAAAGTTCTGGGACACTGTGAAGTCCATGGAGAACAAGAGCACCTCCTCCCAGCTGCCCACTGCACTGAGGCTAGGTAACACGGTCACCACTGATAAATCCATGATTATCGAAAACTTCAATAAGCATTTCTCAACGGCTGGCCATGCCTTCCGCCTGGCTACTTCAACCTCGGCCAACAGCTCCGCCCCCCCCGCAGCTCCTCGCCCAAGCCTCTCCAGGTTCTCCTTTACCCAAATCCAGATAGCAGATGTTCTGAAAGAGCTGCAAAACCTGGACCCGTACAAATCAGCTGGGCTTGACAATCTGGACCCTCTATTTCTGAAACTATCTGCCACCATTGTCGCAACCCCTATTACCAGCCTGTTCAACCTCTCTTTCATCTCGTCTGAGATCCCCAAGGATTGGAAAGCTGCCGCAGTCATCCCCCTCTTCAAAGGGGGAGACACCCTGGACCCAAACTGTTACAGACCTATATCCATCCTGCCCTGCCTATCTAAGGTCTTCGAAAGCCAAGTCAACAAACAGGTCACTGACCATCTCGAATCCCACCGTACCTTCTCCGCTGTGCAATCTGGTTTCCGAGCCGGTCACGGGTGCACCTCAGCCACACTCAAGGTACTAAACGATATCATAACCGCCATCGATAAAAGACAGTACTGTGCAGCCGTCTTCATCGACCTTGCCAAGGCTTTCGACTCTGTCAATCACCATATTCTTATCGGCAGACTCAGTAGCCTCGGTTTTTCGGATGACTGCCTTGCCTGGTTCACCAATTACTTTGCAGACAGAGTTCAGTGTGTCAAATCGGAGGGCATGCTGTCCGGTCCTCTGGCGGTCTCTATGGGGGTGCCACAGGGTTCAATTCTCGGGCCGACTCTTTTCTCTGTGTATATCAATGATGTTGCTCTTGCTGCGGGCGATTCCCTGATCCACCTCTACGCAGACGACACCATTCTATATACTTTCGGCCCGTCTTTGGACACTGTGCTATCTAACCTCCAAACAAGCTTCAATGCCATACAACACTCCTTCCGTGGCCTCCAACTGCTCTTAAACGCTAGTAAAACCAAATGCATGCTTTTCAACCGGTCGCTGCCTGCACCTGCATGCCCGACTAGCATCACCACCCTGGATGGTTCCGACCTAGAATATGTGGACGTCTATAAGTACCTAGGTGTCTGGCTAGACTGCAAACTCTCCTTCCAGACTCATATCAAACATCTCCAATCGAAAATCAAATCAAGAGTCGGCTTTCTATTCCGCAACAAAGCCTCCTTCACTCAAGCCGCCAAGCTTACCCTAGTAAAACTGACTATCCTACCGATCCTCGACTTCGGCGATGTCATCTACAAAATGGCTTCCAACACTCTACTCAGCAAACTGGATGCAGTCTATCACAGTGCCATCCGTTTTGTCACTAAAGCACCTTATACTACCCACCACTGCGACTTGTATGCTCTAGTCGGCTGGCCCTCGCTACATATTCGTCGCCAGACCCACTGGCTCCAGGTCATCTACAAGTCTATGCTAGGTAAAGCTCCGCCTTATCTCAGCTCACTGGTCACGATGGCAACACCCATCCGTAGCACGCGCTCCAGCAGGTGTATCTCACTGATCATCCCTAAAGCCAACACCTCATTTGGCCGCCTTTCGTTCCAGTACTCTGCTGCCTGTGACTGGAACGAATTGCAAAAATCGCTGAAGTTGGAGACTTTTATCTCCCTCACCAACTTCAAACATCAGCTATCTGAGCAGCTAACCGATCGCTGCAGCTGTACATAGTCTATTGGTAAATAGCCTACCCTTTTCACCTACCTCATCCCCATACTGTTTTTATTTATTTACTTTTCTGCTCTTCTGCACACCAATATCTCTACCTGTACATGACCATCTGATCATTTATCACTCCAGTGTTAATCTGCAAAATTGTAATTATTTGCCTACCTCCTCATGCCTTTTGCACACATTGTATATAGACCCCCCCTTTGTTTTCTACTGTGTTATTGACTTGTTAATTGTTTACTCCATGTGTAACTCTTTGTTGTATGCTCACACTGCTATGCTTTATCTTGGCCAGGTCGCAGTTGCAAATGAGAACTTGTTCTCAACTAGCCTACCTGGTTAAATAAAGGTGAAAAAAAAATAAAAATAAAAAATAAAAAAAATTAAAAATAAAAATGCACCTGTGGAACAGACGTTAAAACCTCTTGATTCTAGCCATCCCGGATCCGGGATCATGAATACAGCCTCAAGCTCATTACCATAACGCAACGTTAACTATTCATGAAAATCGCAAATGAAATTAATATGCTAGCTCTCAAGCTTAGCCTTTTGTTAACAACACTGTCACCTCAGATTTTCAAAATATGTTTCTCAACCATAGCAAAACAAGCATTTGTGTAACAGCTAGCATAGCTAGCGTAGCATTTAGCGTTAGCAACAGCAGGCAACATTTTCACAAAAAACAGAAAAGCATTCAAATAAATCATTTACCTTTGAAGAACTTCGGATGTTTTCAATGAGAAGACTCTCAGTTAGATAGCAAATGTTCAGTTTTTCCAAAAATATTATTTGTTTAGGACAAATCGCTCTGTTTTGTTCATCACGTTTAGCTACGAAAAAAACCTGTATCCAGGAGTGTAATTATCCCCGCAGCTCATTAGCATAACACAACGTTAACTATTCATGAAAATCGCAAATTAAATTAAATGAATATGCTAGCTCTCAAACTTAGCCTTTTGTTAACAACACTGTCATCTCAGATTTTCAAAATATGCTTCTCAACCATAGCAAAACAAGCATTTGTGTAACAGCTAGCGTAGCTAGCATAGCATTTAGCGTTATCATCAGCAGGCAACATTTTCACAAAAACCAGAAAAGCATTCAAATAAATAATTTACCTTTGAAGAACTTCGGATGTTTTCAATGAGGAGACTCTCAGTTAGATATCAAATGCTCAGTTTTTCCTGAAAGATTATTTGTTTAGGAGAAATCGCTCCGTTTGGTGCGTCACGTTTGGCTACCAAAAAAAAACGAAAATTCAGTCATCAAAACGGCGAACTTTTTTCCAAATTAACTCCATAATATCGACTGAAACATGGTAAACGTTGCTTAGAATCAATCCTTAAGGTGTTTTTCACATATCTCTTCATGATATATCGTTCGTGGAAGCCTCCTCTCTCCTCTCAATCACTGGATGACTGCGTGCAGCTTGTAGATTACGCACCAATTTAGACAATGATATGCCTACAAATACGTCACAATGCTGCAGACACCTTGGAGAAACGATAGAAAGGGCAGGCTCAGTCCTGGCGCATTCACAGCCATATAAGGAGACAATGGAAAACAGAGTGTCAAATTTCCTGTTTGAAGTTTCATCTTGGTTTCGCCTGTAGCATGAGTTCTGTGGCACTCACAGATAATATCTTTGCAGTTTTGGAAACGTCAGAGTGTTTTCTTTCCAAAGCTGTCAATTATATGCATAGTCGAGCATCTTTTCGTGACAAAATATTGCGCTCAAAACGGGCACGTTTTTTTATCCATAAATTAAAAGAGCGCCCCCTATATCCAAGAAGTTAAGACACTAACAGCTTATAGACGGTAGGCAATGAAGGTCACAGTTCTGAAAACCTACGATACTAAAGAGGCTTTTGTACTTGACTCTGGAAAAACACCAAAAGAAAGATGCCCAGGATCCCTGCTCATCTGCGTGAACGTGCCTTAGGCATGCTACACGAAGGCATGAGGACTGCAGATGTGGCCACGGCAATGAATTGCCAGGTCCGTACTGTGAGATGCCTAAGACAGCCCTACAGGGAGTCTGGACGGACAGCTGATTGTCCTCGCAGTGGCAGACCACTTGTAACAATACCTGCACAGGATCGGTACATCCGAACATCATATGGATGGCAACAACTGCCCGAGTTACACCAGGAACGCACAATCACTCCATCAGTGCTCACACTGTCCGCAATAGGCTGAGAGAGGCTGGACTGAGGGCTTGTAGGCCTGTTGTAAGGCAGGTCCTCACCAGACATCACCTGCAACAATGTCGCCTATGGGCACAAACCCACTGTCGCTGGACCAGACAGGACTGGCAAAAAGTGCTCTTCACTGACGAGTCGCGGTTATGTCTCACCAGGGGTAATGATCGGATTCGAGTTTATCGTCGAAGGAATGAGCTTTACACCAAGGTCTGTACTCTGGAGTGGGATCGATTTGGAGGTGGAGTGTCTGTCATGGTCTGGGGCGATGTGTCACAGCGTCATCGGACTGAGCTTGTTGTCATTACAGGCAATCTCAACTCTGTGCGTTACAGGGATGTCATCCTCCTCCCTTTTGTGTGTGTGTATACGTGTGTGTATACGTGTGAGTGTATACGTGTGTGTATACATGTATATACATATGTATACACATAAATATGTGTATATATATATATGTATATATATGTGTATATACATATGTGTATACATGTATACATATGTATATATACACATATGTGTATATATACACATATATGTATATATACACATATATGTATATGTATATATATATGTATATATACACATATATGTATATGTATATATATATGTATATATACACATATATGTATATATATATATGTATATATACACATATATATATATATATATATATATGTATATATACACATGTATGTATGTATATGTATGTATGTATGTATATGTATGTACATGTATATGTATGTATGTATGTACAGTGGGGCAAGAGTATTTAGCCAGCCACCAATTGTGCAAGTTCTCCCACTTAAAAATATGAGAGAGCCTTGTAATTTTTATCATAGGTACACTTCAACTATGACAGAAAAAATGAGAGAGAGAAAATCCAGAAAATCACATTGTAGGATTTTTAATGAATTTATTTGCAAATTATGGTGGAAAATAAGTATTTGGTCAATAACAAAGTTTATCTCAACACTTTGTTATATACCCTTTGTTGGCAATGACAGAGGTCAAATGTTTTCTGTAAGTCTTCACAAGGTTTTCACACACTGTTGCTGGTATTTTGGCCCATTCCTCCATGCAGATCTCCTCTAGAGCAGTAGTGTTTTGGGGCTGTTTCTGGGCAACACGGACTTTCTTCTCCCTCCAAAGATTTTCTTTGTGGTTGAGATCTGGAGACTGGCTAGACCTTGAAGGACCTCCAGGACCTTGAAATGCTTCTTACGAAGCCACTCCTTCGTTGCCCGGGCGGGGGTGTTTGGGATCATTGTCATGCTGAAAGACCCAGCCACGTTTCATCTTCAATGCCCTTGCTGATGGAAGGAGGTTTTCACTCAAAATCTCACGATACATGGCCCCATTCATTCTTTCCTTTACATGGATCAGTCGTCCTGGTCCCTTTGCAGAAAAACAGCCCCAAAGCATGATGTTTCCACCCCCATGCTTCACAGTAGGTATGGTGTTCTTTGGAAGCAACTCAGCATTCTTTGTCCTCCAAACATGACGAGTTGAGTTTTTACCAAAAAGTTATATTATGGTTTCATCTGACCATATGACATTCTCCCAATCTTCTTCTGGATCATCCAAATGCTCTCTAGCAAAACTCCAGACGGGCCTGGACATGTACTGGCTTAAGCAGGGGAACACATCTGGCACTGCAGGATTTGAGTCCCTGGTGGCGTAGTGTGTTACTGATGGTAGGCTTTGTTACTTTGGTCCCAGCTCTCTGCAGGTCATTCACTAGGTCCCCCCCCGTGTGGTTCTAGGATTTTTGCTCACCATTCTTGTGATCATTTTGACCCCACGGGGTGAAATCTTGCGTGGAGCCCCAGATCGAGGGAGATTATCAGTGGTCTTGTATGTCTTCCATTTCCTAATAATTGCTCCCACAGTTTCTGCTTACCTATTGCAGATTCAGTCTTCCCAGCCTGGTGCAGGTCTAGTATTTTGTTTCTGGTGTCCTTTGACAGATCTTTGGTCTTGGCCATAGTGGAGTTTGGAGTGTGACTGTTTGAGGTTGTGGACAGGTGTCTTTTAATACTGATAAGTTCAAACAGGTGCCATTAATACAGGCAACGAGTGGAGGACAGAGGAGCCTCTTAAAGAAGAAGTTACAGGTCTGTGAGAGCCAGAAATCTTGCTTGTTTGTAGGTGACCAAATACTTATTTTCCACCATAATTAGCAAATAAATCCATTAAAAATCCTACAATGTGATTTTCTTAATTGTTTTTCCTCATTTGGTCTGTCATAGTTGAAGTGTACCTATGATGAAAATTACAGGCCTCTCTCATATTTTTAAGTGGGAGAACTTGCACAATTGATGGCTGACTAAATACGTTTTTGCCCCACTGTATATTCAAACACTTGGATCCCTTGCAATACCCCTGTTGACCCCAGTTTGAAAACTCCTGCGCTAGCGTACGCAACCCACTAATCTTCCTCACAAATATACTTGTTCAAGCACCCACAAATGTATGGTTACACTAAGGGTCCCTAAAATGTTAGAGCCGCGACCCAAAAATCTTTTGTGGATATCAAAAATGTTTTTGTGACACCACCCATGTTAAAAAAAAAAAATGCGTACTCAACGGCCGATGTTTACTTTTAAATTTGAGTTTTTGACAGTGTTTAAATCTTAAGACCATATGATTTGATGTGACTGAAATGCATCAGAAAGGTATTGGGAAGCTCAGAAGATCATCAGACAATAATGTTGAATGATCTGTGTAGAAAATAACATAATTGATGGTCTTGTCCACTCAGTTCTAATATTTTATGATAATTGATAAGATTCTTGTTTGCATAAAATAGACGCAGACCAGTCTTTCAATAATAGGTAACAGAATTTATTCTCGGAGTGCGCTGCTACTTAACCACGAGCAACAGTTTATATACAGATCATGATGTCATTTCATTGCTTTTACAGAATCCCTTCGTCTTGACCGGGACAAAGTTAGGTGAAAAGTTCATTCTAACTTACTAACACACTCCCACTCCTCACACCCCTCAACATTATCAATCACCACTGAGCTGACAGTTCTAATTAACAGAAAACCTAGGAATGCACTCACTGTCTTATCTAAAAACCCCAGAGCTAAGTTTCTGTAGGTTCAACGCTAGGTTAACACAGTCCCCAACCCATTCGTTTCTTCCTAGTTGGAATGGTGTTCATTAACTTTAATTACTCCTTGTCCGTGTCACACAATCCCTTCTTATGAACTCATATATTGTTAATCAGATATAATAAAACAGAGTATAAGTTTACTTAGTTACAATTCTATTTAAAATGGGTATATTGTTTATTCATTTATTCATAATAATTCCAACAAAAGGGGGACACATTTGTAGGAAGAAAACAGAAACCGCTCTGTTTATTACAACCTCCTCTAGCGGCTACCGGAGGTTACTGAAGTAATCCCGGTTCTTTGAACCAAGAGCAAATTTTCTAGTTTGGTGAAACCCTGGGTTACACGTATGCACTTGCACGCACACAAACACACTGTGCCCTCTACAGTGTATACCTCTTTCCAAGGTTGCTTGCATTTGGCATTTCTCTCGATCTCTGAGAATGAATTATTCATTGCAAATTCCCTGTTCTCTTCATTTTGCCAGGGGCACACCAATCCCCCACAGCCATTAGCATAGAAAACATATTTTACTTTGTGTCTGAGTCTCTTCAGCTCCTCTCTCGCTCTCCTCTGGGCCTGTGGTGTAAAAGTACTAAAATAGTTTTTAAGGTATCTGTACTTTACTATTTACAGTTGAAGTTTACATATACCTTAGCCAAATACATTTAAACCGAGTTTTTAACAATTCCTGACATTTAATCCTCGTAAAAATCCCCTGTTTTCGGTCAGTTAGGATCACCACTTTATTTTAAGAATGTGAAATGTCAGAATAATAGTAGAGAATTATTTATTTCAGCTTTTATTTCTTTCATCACATTCCCAGAGGGTCAGAAGTTTACATACACTCAGTATTTGGTAGCATTGCCTTTAAATAGTTTAACTTGGGTCAAACGTTTTGCGTAGGCTACCACAAGCTTCCCACAATAAGTTGGGTAAATTTTGGCCCATTCCTCCTGACAGAGCTGGTGTAACTGAGTCGGGTTTGAAGGCCTCCTTGCTCGCACACGCTTTTTTAGTTCTGCCCACACATTTTCTTTGGGATTCAGGTCAGGGCTTTGTGATGGCCACTCCAATACCTTGACTTTGTTGTCCTTAAGCCATTTTGCCACAACTTTGGAAGTATGCTTGGGGTCATTGTCCATTTGGAAGACCAATTTGCAACCAAGCTTTAACTTCCTGACTGAGGTCTTGAGATGTTGCTTCAATATATCCACATAATTTTCCACATAATTTCCATCTATTTTCTGAAGTGCACCCACAACATGGTGCTGCCATGTGCTTCACGGTTGGGATGGGGTTGCAAGCATCCCCCTTTTTCCTCCAAACATAACAATGGTCATTATGGCCAAACAGTTTTTTTTTCTCAGTTTTTCTCCCAAATTTCGTGGTATCCAATTGTTTAGTAGCTACCATCTTGTCTCATCGCTAAAACTCCCGTACGGGCTGGGGACAGACGAAGGTTGAAAGTCATGCGTCCTCCGATACACAACCCAACCAAGCCGCACTGCTGCTTCTTAACACAGCGCGCATCCAACTCGGAAGCCAGCCGCACCAATGTGTCGGAGGAAACACCGTGCACCTGGCAACCTTGGTTAACGCGCACTGAGCCCGGCCCGCCACAGGAGTCGCTGGTGCGCGATGAGACAAGGATATCCCTACCGGCCAACCCCTCGCTAACCCGGACGACGCTAGGCCAATTGTGCGTCGCCCCACGGACCTCCCGGTCGCGGCCGGTTAAGACAGAGGCTGGGCGCGAACCCAGAGTCTCTGGTGGCACAGCTGGCGCTGCAGTACAGCGCCCTTAACCACTGCCCCACCCGGGAGGCCCCAAACAGTTCTGTTTTTGTTTCATCAGACCAGAGGACATTTCTCCAAAAAGTACAGTCTTTGTCCCCATGTGCAGTTACAAACCGTTGTCTGTTTTTTTATGGCGGTTTGGGAGCAGTGGCTTCTTCCTTGCTGAGTGGCCTTTCAGGTTATGTCGATATAGGACTCATTTTACTGTGGACATAGATACTTTTGTAGCTGTTTCCTCCAGCATCTTCACAATGTCTTTGCTTTTGTTCTGGGATTGCTGCGGGCGATTCCCTGATCCACCTCTACGCATACGACACCATGTATACTTCCGGCCCGTCCTTGGACACTGTGCTATCTAACCTCCAAACGAGCGTCAATGCCATACAACACTCCTTCCGTGGCCTCCAACTGCTCTTAAACGCTAGTAAAACCAAATGCATGCTTTTCAACCGTTCGTTGCCTGCACCCGCACGCCCGACTAGCATCACCACCCTGGATGGTTCCGACCTAGAATATGTGGACATCTATAAGTACCTAGGTGTCTGGCTAGACTGTAAACACTCCTTCCAGACTCATATCAAACATCTCCAATCTAAAATCAAATCTAGAGTCGGCTTTCTATTCCGCAACAAAGCCTCCTTCACTCACGCCGCCAAACTTACCCTAGTAAAACTGACTATCCTACCGATCCCCGACTTCGGCGATGTCATCTACAAAATAGCTTCCAACACTCTACACAGCGAACTGGATTCAGTTTATCACAGTGCCATCTGTTTTGTCACTAAAGCCCCTTATACCACCCACCACTGCGACCTGTATGCTCTAGTCGGCTGGCCCTCGCTACATATTCGTCGCCAGACCCTACAAGTCCATGCTAGGTAAAGCTCCGCCTTATCTCAGTTCACTGGTCACGATACGCGCTCCAGCAGGTGTATCTCACTGATCATCCCTAAAGCCTTTCGTTCCAGTTCTCTGCTGCCTGTGACTGGAACGAATTGCAAAAATCGCTGAAGTTGGAGACGTTTATCTCCCTCACCAACTTCAAACATCTGCTGTCTGAGCAGCTAACCGATCGCTGCTGCTGTACATAGTCTATCGGTAAATAGCCCACCCAATTTTACCTACCTCATCCCCATACTGTTTTTATTTATTTACTTTTCTGCTCTTTTGCACACCAATATCTCTACCTGTACATGACCATCTGATCATTTATCACTCCAGTGTTAATCTGCAAAATTGTAATTATTTGCCTACCTCCTTTTGCACACAATGTATATAGACTCTCTTTTTTTTCTACTGCGTTATTGACTTGTTAATTGTTTACTCCATGTGTAACGTTGTTGTCTGTTCACACTGCTATGCTTTATCTTGGCCAGGTTGCAGTTGCAAATGAGAACTTGTTCTCAACTAGCCTTCCTGGTTAAATAAAAGTGAAATAAAAAATTACAAAATAAAAATGTTACACCTTTTTGCACCAAGTCCGTTCATCTCTAGGAGACGGAACGCCTCTCCTTCCTGAGCGGTATGACGGCTGCGTGGTCCCTTGGTGTTTATACTTGTGTACTATTGTTTGTACAGATGAACGTGGTACCTTCAGGTGTTTGGAAATTTCTCCCAAGGATGAACCAGACTTGTGGAGGTCTACAATTTTTTTTTCTGAGGTCTTGCCTGATTTATTTTGATTTTCCCATGATGTCAAGCAAAGAGGCACTGAGTTTGAAGGTAGGCCTTGAAATACATCCACAGGTACACCTCCATTTGATTCAAATTATGTCAATTAGCCTATCAGAAGCTTCTAAAGCCATGACATAATTTTACAGAATTTCCCAAGCTGTTTAAAGGCACTCACCTTAGTGTATGTAAACTTCTGATACAATTTATTATAAGTGAAATAATCTGTCTATAAACAATTATTGGAAAAATTATTTGTGTCATGCACAAAGTAGATGTCCTAGCTGACTTGCCAAAACTATAGTTTAACTTCTCTAGGGTAGGGGGCAGCATTCGTAATTTTGGATGAAAAGCGTGCCCAAATTAAACTGCCTGCTACTCAGGCCCAGAAGATAGGATATGCCTATAATTGGTAGATTTGGATAGGAAACACTCTAGTTTCCAAAACTGTTAAAATAGTGTCTGTGAGTATTGCAGAACTGATTTGGCAGGTGCAAACCTGAAAAATCCATTCATGAAATTTTATTTTGGTTTTGTAGTTTTCTATTCAATGCCATTACAGTATCCATTGACGTAGGACTCAAATTGCAGTTCCTATGCCTTCTACTCGATGTCAACAGTCTTTAGAAATTGTTTCTGGCTTGTATTCTGAAAAATGAGGGAGTAAGAGCAGTCTGAATGAGTGGACCCTGCAGTGTCAGAGCTTTTTCATGCGCACGACCGAGAGTGCCTTTCATGTTTCCTTTCATATTGATGACGTTATTGTCCGGTTGAAATATTATCGATTTATTTAGGCTAAAAACAACCTGAGGCTTGAATATAAACATCGTTTGACCTTTTTCTATGAATTTATGGATACAATTTTGATTTTTTTGTCTGCCTGTTGTGACTGCGTTTGAGCCTGTGGATTACTGAAGAAAACGCACAAACAAAACTGAGCTTTTTGGATATAAAGAGACTTTATCGAACAAAACAAACATTTGAGTAAATTAATGTCTTCTGAGTGCAACCATATGAAGATCATCAAAGGTAAGTGATCCATTTTATCTCTTTCTGTCCTGTGTAACTCTTCTACTTGGCTGGTTACTGTTTGTAATGATTTGTCTGCTGGGTGATTTTCTCAAATAATCGTAAGGTATGGTTTTGCCGTAAAGCCTTTTTGAAATCTGACACCGTGGTTGGATTCACAAGAAGTTAATCTTTAAACCTATGTAAAATACTTGTTTTTTCAAAATTTTTATAGTGAGTATTTGAATTTGGCGCTCTGCAATTTCACTGGCTCTTGTTGAGGTGGGAAGCTAGCGTCCCACTTGTACCAGAGAGGTTAACAAGACATTTGTGGAGTGGTTGAAAAATGAGTTTTCATGACTCCAACCTAAGTGTATGTAAACTTCTGACTTCAGCTGTATATAGATGTATGTACTGCGTATACAAAATATTAGGAATCTTTCATGACAGACTGATCACGTGAAAGCTATGCTCCCTTATTGATGCCACTTGTTAAATCCAATTCAATCCGTGTAGATGACTAGGAGGAGACAGGTTAAAGAAGCATTTTTATGCCTCGGGACAATTAATACATAGATTGTGCCATTGAGGGTAAATGGGCAAGACAAAAGATTGAAGTGCCTTTGAAAGGGGTATGGTAGCAGGTGCCAGTAGCAGAGCCATGACACTCAGAGTACTGTGTTCTCCCCATGATGCCTGACTCTGTTTAACTTCAGTTGTTAGCCAGCAGGGAGGGACTTGAAACAAATACCAAAATATACTTTTTGTATATAATTTTCCTTTATTAGTCCATTGTTGACAGTCCCAAATTTTTTGCTTGTCAGCATTCAAGTTTTCAAATTATGTATCTTTCAAAATACAGAAATCGTCCCTGTATGATGTGATGCTGCATTTTCCATCATACGTGGAGGATTTTTATTTGTTTTGAAAGTTACTTGTCTTAACTTGAATACTGACAAGAAAAACATTTTGGGACTATGTCAACAATGGACTAATGAAACAAATGGATCATTTTGGGGTTGAATTTTCTTTTAAGTCCCTCCTGGCTAACAACTGAAGCTTAAGGAAGCCACAGAAAAATGAATCTGGTGGATATCCCTTTCAATGGGCAATAGGGATGCATAGAAAGACAGGGGTTTCAAAATAAGAGTCACTTCCTGATTGGATTTTTCTAAGGATTCTGCCTGCAATATCAGTTCTGTTATACTCACAGACAATATTTTTACAGTTTTGGAAACTTTAGAGTGTTTTCTATCCTAAGCTGTCAATTATATGCATATTCTAGCATCTGGTCCTGAGAAATAGGCGGTGTACTTTGGGAACGTTATTTTTCCAAAATTAAAAATAGTGCCCCCTAGTTTCAAGAGGTTAACAGAGTCGGGCCTCATGGAGAACACTGTACTCTTTGAGTGTCTTGGCTCTGCTACCACATTGTTTAATACTGCAGAATCATGACTCTGAGTAGTCTGTGACAGATTGAGAGAGAGAGACTGTGTGTGGGTGCATGCATGCGGGGGTGTGTGTGTGTATATGCACGTGTGTGTATATGCACATGTGTGTATATGCGTGGGTGTGTGTGCCTACCCATGTGTGTCCTCTTGCTGAGTGAGATTTGGCACATTCTCCTACTCACTGTAATGTGTCCCTTTTTTTAGGCCAGCTAGAAAGTCTGAATCAATTTTTACTACGACACGGGGGTCTTTAAGTAGTACATCAGGGAGAAAGTAATCAACCCAAATCATCTAGTCTCTGCCATCATACTGTAAAACGGGGAAATAATCTCCATAGCTGTTTTGTTGCTGTAACTTAAAACCCCTACTGAAGAATAGTGTTGACTCTGGTTCAAACTTAAAACCCCTCTGAAGAATAGTGTTGGCTCTGGTTGGAGTTTTGAAGAAAACATCATCCAATGAATAATTATCTTTTTGTCCCTCTGACTACCTCCATCTTTTCTTCTTTCTCTCTCGCTCTCCCTTGCTTTGTCCCTTTCCCCAAACACTTATCTTTCTCCCATCCCTCCCTCTCTTCTTGTTCTTCTCTCTCTCCGCCCCTCCCCCTGTAGACCATACATCAGTTGGAGGTCTGGGGGACAGTTTCTATGAGTACCTGCTGAAGGCCTGGCTCATGTCAGACAAGACCGACACAGAGGCACGCAAGACCTACGACGACGCTATCGAGGTACGCACCACACCTTTATCTGGTCTCCATGGAGACTGGCTTCCCTTACCTGGTCTCCATAGAGATGGCTTTGATTGGCAAACACACAGCTGTGTTTCAACTCCATCTAGCCTACCCTGAAATAGCAACTACCTTGCTCTATATCCTTCAGGTCAGATAGTTAGGATTGTTCCTCAACTCCTCAAAGTCCTTTAACTTCATTGGGAGAGGGGGCAGCATTGGGAAGTTTGGATGAAAAGCGTGCCCAGAGTAAACTGCCTGTTACTCAGGCCCAGAAGATAGGATGTACAATTGGTAGATTTGGATAGAAAGCACTCTGTTTCAAAAACTGTTAAAATAATGTCTGTGAGTATAACAGAACTCATATGGCAGGTGAAAACCTGAGAAAAATCCAACCATGAAGTGGGAATTCTAAAGTTTTAAGTGAATGCCTTTCCATTGTCTGTGGGGTCAGATTGCACTTTCTAAGGCTTCCAGTAGATGTCAACAGTCTTTAGAAGTTGTTTCAGGCTTCTATTGTGAAAGGGGAGAGAATAAGACCACTCAGAGTAAGTGGCTCTGCTGAAAGCTATGAGTTGTTTATCGCGTGTGGCCGTGAGCGCGCCGTTCGTTCTCTTCCCTTTCTAATGAAAATGGGATTGTCCGGTTGAAATATTATTGAATATTTATGATAAAAAGATCCTAAGGATTGATTATAAACATCGTTTGACATGTTTCTGCAAACTTTAATGGAACTTTTTTGACTTTTTGTCTGGATGTTGTGAGCGCGCTTTGTGCCTTTGGATTACTGAACTAAACGCGCAAACAAAACGGAGGTATTTTGACAAAGGGGGACTTTATTGAACAAAACAAACATTTATTGTGTAACATGGAGTCCTGGGAGTGCCACCAGATGAAGATCATCAAAGGTAAGTGATTCATTTAATTGCTATTTCTGACTTTTGTGAGTCCTCTCCTTGGCTTGAAAATGTCTGTGGTTTTTTGTGCCTATGCGCTGTCCTAACATAATCACATGGTTGTGCTTTCGCGGTAAAGCCTTTTTGAAATCAGACACTGTGTTTGGATTAAAAATAAGTATCTTTAAAATGGTGTATAATACTTGTATGTTTGAGGAATTTTAATTATGAGATTTCTGTTTGAATTTGAAGCCCTGCAATTTCACTGGCTGTTGTCGAGGTAGGACGCTAGCGTCCCACTATTCCCAGGGAAGTTAACTGCAGGGTCAACTGAGTTCCATGTTTGCCTTTTATTCAGTGTGTGATTTAGTTAATAGTAAGCAGATGCCTGGACTTTATGGCCAGTTATTGATGTTGATTGATCAGGTACAGTTGCTGTCAGGGAGAGAACAGCAGATTCTGCTGCTGCTCTCAAGGACTGGAGCTGAGGACACTTAGACAACATAGTCCCTGGCACAGTGGCAGGAACAAAAAAGTACCTGTCCTTTATCTCTCTCTGCTTCATACACACACCTACCCCTTCTACCATCACCACCCACACACCCTCCTCCGTAAACACGCACCTTGCTCTCCTACCACCACCCACACCCTTTCCCCACCCCCCTCCAGGCCATCGAGCGTCACCTGATCCGTAAGTCCAACGGCGGCCTGACGTTCATCGGAGAGTGGAAGAACGGCCACCTGGAGAGGAAGATGGGTCACCTGACGTGCTTTGCCGGTGGGATGTTCGCTCTGGGGGCCGACGGCTCGCCTGACGACAAGGCTGGACACTACCTACAGCTGGGGGCTGAGATCGCACACACCTGCCACGAGTCCTACGACCGCACCGGTGAGACACATCTAAACATAGTTTAGGTATAAATGGTAACTTGGAGTGGTCTTGGTACTATGGATTTGAGTTGTTCCCTGATGTTGAGTCAGATTTAGTGTGAGCTTAGGATAATGTGTTGTTTATTTAAGTGATGTTACCATTGGACCTGGCTGAACTTCCTGGAAGTAAGGTTTGACTGATGATATTTCGTAGTTTCATCCAGTGTAGGGTTGCACATTTTGGGGAATATTCAGAGGTGGAAACTTTCTGTGGGAACATATGGGAATTAACAAAAATATATGCAAATTAATATTCATACCACTTAAATGTAGATGTTTTTTTGCATTGGGTATATTTACCATATCAAATGGAGACAAACATAAACCTTTTACCTTATCATAAGTAGACATAAATCTTTCCAATAGAAATAAATACATAAATTAGTTTTGAATTGAACTTTAATTAAATGAGTTGACTCTTCACATGGGATGATTTTACTGAACAACAAAAGGGAATCTTGTATGATTCCCGATGATCCATTGCGTCTCCGAGAAACGTTTTCAACATGCATCTGTAAAATGATAGTCTAGAAACTAAAGCTTTGGTTGTCTTACTCTCAGGCTTCCATGTCTTCTCCCTGGACCTCCTCAATGTCCACCTCTTGAACATCAGTCTCATCTTCAGTCACTTTCCAACCTTGTTGAGGATGGCTCGTTGTCAGGCTCAAAAGGCCTCAAATTTGCCCGAATGGCCACCAATGTTTCAACCCTTGTTCTGGTCAGCCTGTTGTGCTTTGGTGTGTGTGTTCCCAAACAAGGACCAGTTGCGCTCTGAGGCGGCTGATGTTGGTGGGATTTGGAGGATGATGTAGGCAACAGGGGAAATATTTCTCAGATCCACAAAGTCCCTTCCACCAGGTGGCTGATGAGATATGTTGGCATGACTGTCATATTTTATCTCCATCCCAAAGTCCTTGCTTGGAAGTGTACTTCGCCAGACAGCCAAGAACCTCGCTCTCATCCAGGCCAAGGTGGCGAGACACGGTAGTGATGATACCAAAGGCCTTGTTGATCTCTGCACCAGACAGGATGCACTTGCCAGGATACTTGGGGTCCAAAGTAACCTGCGGCATGTATGGGCTTCAGGCAGAAGTCTTCACACTTTTTGTTGCATTTCAGAACTGCTTGGAGCAACAGTGAAGTCTGAATAGCAGACAGGATGGCATTGTCTCCCTCAATCCGTACAATGGCTACTGCTATAGGTTTCAGGCTACTTACCCTCTCTCCTAAAGTACTTCATCCAGGAGGATCCTCTTGATTGGGCTGTCCATATCGGCAGACTGTGATATGGCCATTTCTTGGAGAGACTCCTTTCCCTCCAGGAGATGTCAAACATGGTGACAACACCACCCCAACAGTTGTTGCTGGGAAGCTTCAATGTGGTGCTCTTATTCTTCTCACTTTGCTTGGTGAGGTAGAGTGCTGCTATAGCTTGATGACCCTTCACATACAGTGGGGCAAAAAAGTATTTAGTCAGCCACCAATTGTGCAAGTTCTCCCACTTAAAAAGATGAGAGGCCTGTAATTTTCATCATAGGTACACTTCAACTATGACAGACAAAATGGGAATTTAAAAAATCCAGAAAATCACATTGTAGGATTTTTTATGAATTTATTTGCAAATTATGGTGGAAAATAAGTATTTGGTCACCTACAAACAAGCAAGATTTCTGGCTGTCACAGACCTGTAACTTATTATTTAAGAGGCTCCTCTGTCCTCCACTCGTTACCTGTATTACTGGCACCTGTTTGAACTTGTTATCAGTATAAAGGACACCTGTCCACAACCTCACAGTCACACTCCAAACTCCACTATGGCCAAGACCAAAGAGCTGTCAAAGGACACCAGAAACAAAATTGTAGACCTGCGTCAGGCTGGGAAGACTGAATCTGCAATAGGTAAGCAACTTGGTTTGAAGAAATCAACTGTGGGAGCAATTATTAGGAAATGGAAGACATACAAGGCCACTGATAATCTCCCTCGATCTGGGGCTCCACGCAAGATCTCACCCCGTGAGGTCAAAATTATCACAAGAACGGTGAGCAAAATTCCCAGAACCACAGTGAATGACCTGTGGGGAGCTGGGACCAAAGTAACAAAGCCTACCATCAGTAACACACTACGCCGCCAGGGACTCAAATCCTGCGGTGCCAGACATGTCCCCCTGCTTAAGCCAGTACATGTCCAGGCCCGTCTGAAGTTTGCTAGAGAGCATTTGGAAGATCCAGAAAAAGATTGGGAGAATGTCATATGGTCAGAACCAAAATATAACTTTTTGGTAAAAACTCAACTTGTCGTGTTTGGAGGACAAAGAATGTTGAGTTGCATTCAAAGAACACCATACCTACTGTGAAGCATGGGGGTGGAAACATCATGCTTTGGGGCTGTTTTTCTGCAAAGGGACCAGGACGACTGATCCGTGTAAAGGAAAGAATGAATGTGGGGCCATGTATCGTGAGATTGAGTGAAAACCTCCTTCCATCATCAAGGGCATTGAAGATGAAACGTGGCTGGGTCTTTCAGCATGACAATGATCCCAAACACACCACCCGGGCAACGAAGGAGTGGCTTTGTAAGAAGCATTTCAAGGTCCTGGAGTGGCCTAGCCAGTCTCCAGATCTCAACACCATAGAAAATCTTTGGAGGGAGTTGAAAGTCCGTGTTGCCCAGCAACAGCCCCAAAACATCACTGCTCTAGAGGAGATTTGCATGGAGGAATGGGCCAAAATACCAGCGTGTGAAAACATTTGACCTCTGTCATTGCCAAGAAAGGATATTTAACAAAGTATTGAGAAACTTTTGTTATTGACCAAATACTTATTTTCCACCATAATTTGCAAATAAATTCATTAAAAAATCCTACAATGTGATTTTATGGATTTTCTTTTCTCATTTTGTCTGTCATAGTTGAAGTGTACCTATGATGAAAATTACAGGCCTCATCTTTTTAAGTAGGAGAACTTGCACAATTGGTGGCTGAATAAATACTTGTTTGCCCCACTGTACCTAACCATTTCCTTGGCTCTCTTGTAGAGTGTATCCATTGTTCAGTGCCATGATGTCCTTGAGGACCAGATTCAATGCATGAGCAGCACAGCCAATGGGTGTTTTGTGAGGGTAGGACTCCTCCACTTTATACCAAGCAGCCTTCATGTTTGCAGCATTGTCTGTCACCAGTGCAAATTCCTTCTGTGGTCCAAGGTCATTGACTGCCTTCAGCTCATCTGCAATATAAAACCGGTGTGTCTGTTGTCCCTTATGTCTGTGCTCTTGTAGAATACTGGTTGAGGGGTGGAGATGATGGAGTTAATTATTCTTTGCCCAACAACATTCGACCACCCATCAGAGATGATTGCAATACAGTCTGTTTTCTCTATTATTTGCTTGACCTTCACTTGAACTCTGTTGAACTTTGCATCCAGCAAATTAGTAGATAAAGCATGTCTGGTTGGAGGGTTGTATGCTGAGCGAAGAACATTCAGAATCTCTTCCAATACACACTGCCTGTGAGCATCAGAGGTGAACCAGTTGCATACACATTAATCAGCATTTCTCTGACTACGCTCCTCCATTGAGTTAAAAAAAAAACTTCAGATTCCAGGAGGACCCTGAGCTGTTGCTATCGATAAGGTGTCTGATTCAACATTTTCACCTCGAATAGAAGTAGAGGGACTTTTGTCAGAGGTTGCTTGTTGTGATAGCTGAGGGAACTTTATGCACTTGGCCAGATGATTCTGCATCTTTGTTGCATTCTTCACATATGATTTGGTACAGTATTTGCAAATGTACACAGCATCAGGTAGTGCTCGTGGGTTTTTCCTGTGAAGATTAGGGAAAAAATGAGTGAATAAATAAATACAATTCCATGTACAGATAAATAGTTAAGCAGTTAGATTAAACAGCTCCTTTGTAAGCTACATGTTTAAAAATGAAACATGTATGGAAACAGGTGAATTAACACTCCTCAATTAGCAGGAACAAGCAAGCTGAAACCCACATGGTAGCAAAAACTATCAGAAATTGTTAACAAGTTAGAAATTATTTAAACACATTACTGTAGGCTTGTATTTACTAGTTAACACAAAATCATGTATGTCATATAAAATATATTCACCCCACCCAGTATTGTTATCAAAACTTACCAGGAAGCATGTAGTCCTTGGCTCAGACAGTGTAGTAATGTGGGATCAATAGCATCTCATTAGAGTGCAAGATCTTCAGAATCAGCTGTACATGTGATGAAAGGGTTGCAATTCCATTGAATTGGGGATAGTTTAACCAAAATATGAATTGAAATATGATTGCCTTATTGTTATAAGCAAACTTTTTTTATGAATTTAAGCAAAATTCCCCAAATTTACCGGAAAGTTTCCGACCCTTTGCAACCTGAATCCAGTGGTCTCTGGTTCCCATCCACAGTAACAAGGCGTGCAGAACAAATCTGTCATAAGTCTCCTGGCTACTACTTGATCACTGTAATCTGCTCCTATTACTCCAAATGTTTAATTGGCAGGAAGTATGTTGTGTTCTTATGCTAAACCAGGAAAATCAATGGTTATTGAATATCTCTCCCTCCCTCTCTCTGTAGTGTTGAAGCTGGGTCCAGAGGCCTTTAAGTTTGACAGTGGTCTGGAGGCAGTGGCAGTACGTCAGAATGAGAAGTACTACATCCTGAGGCCAGAGGTCATCGAGACCTACTGGTACATGTGGAGGTTCACCCACGACCCCAAATACAGACAGTGGGGCTGGGAAGCAGCACAGGTGAGCCACTGGAAAATCACTCCAAACTATTACTATTACTACTATGATATTGACCTTATGCTTTCACTTATCCATCATGCCCAATCCCCTATCACCTCCTGACCCCTAGCAGTACCTTCTCTGCACCAGTGTACATCTGAAAGAATTGGATAAGTGCATGGATCCTTTGTAACTTAAAAAAAGAGAGCAGATCAGAGTATCAACACACAACAGACTACTAATGCTACTTGAGAACAGAGAACTCAATTTTCTCATTTTTTCTCTCCAGTTATAGTCCTTTCTTTTCTTTTTTCAAAGGTCAAAGTGAAACACTCTTCTACCTCTGCTTTCTCTTCATCCTCGTCAACCACTCAATCACTCTGCTCTCATTTTTCACTCAATCACTTCACCTGTCTTATCTCCCTCTGTCGCTCTATTCTCCTCTCCCCCCTCCTCACTTATCTCCTCTCCTGTTTCCCCTCTCTTGATCTGTTCCTGTGTGTTTGTGTTGGTGCTCTTAAGAGCTGATGTGGGTCTGAATGCAGCCTCCCTCAGCCTTCTTTGTTCTAACCTCGACTGCTCCTGTGCACCATGCACATCTCTCTCCTCTCCTCTCTTATGCTCTCCTCTCTTACGCTCTCCTCTCCTCTCTTACGCTCTCTCCTCTCCTCTCTTACGCTCTCTCCTCTCCTCTCTTACGCTCTCTCCTCTCCTCTCTTACGCTCTCCTCTCCTCTCTTACGCTCTCCTCTCCTCTCTTACGCTCTCCTCTCCTCTCTTACGCTCTCCTCTCCTCTCTTACGCTCTCTCCTCTCCTCTCTTACGCTCTCTCCTCTCATCTCTTACGCTCTCTCCTCTCCTCTCTTACGCTCTCTCCTCTCCTCTCTTACACGCTCTCCTCTCTTGCTCTCCTCTCCTCTCTTACGCTCTCTCCTTTAATCTGCTCTTACGCTCTCTCCTTTTATCGGCTCTTACGCTCTTTCCTTTCTTCCTACTCTCTCCTTTCATCTCTTTCTCTCTCCTTTCCTCTCCTCTTGCTCTCTCCTATCCTCCTCTCTCTTATGCTCTCTCCTTTCCTCTCCTCTCTCCGTTCCTCTCCTCCTCCTCTTATGATCTCTCTCCTCTTAATCTCCTTTTCTCTTACGCTCTCTCATTTCCTCTCATTTCCTCCTACGCTCTTTCCTTTTACTGTCTCTCCTTTCCTACTCTCCTCTCTCTTACGCTCTCTCCTTTCCTTCTCTCCTCTCTACTTTGCTCTTACGCTCTCTCCTTTGCTCTTACGCTCTCTCCTTTGCTCTGCTCTTACGCTCTCTCCTTTGCTCTTACGCTCTCTCCTTTGCTCTGCTCTTATGCTCTCTCCTTTGCTCTGCTCTTACGCTCTCTCCTTTCATCTCCTCTTTCTCTCTCCTTTCCTCTCCTCTTGCTCTCTCCTTTCCTCTCCTCTTGCTCTCTCCTATCCTCCTCTCTTATGCTCTCTCCTTTCCCATCCTCTCTCCGTTCCTCTCCTCCTCCTCTTATGATCTCTCTCCTCTTAATCTCCTTTTCTCTTACGCTCTCATTTCCTCCTACTCTCTTTCCTTTCCTTTTACTGTCTCTCCTTTCCTACTCTCCTCTCTCTTACGCTCTCTCCTTTCCTCTTATGCTCTCTCCTTTTCTCTTACGCTCTCTCATTTCCTCTCATTTCCTCCTACGCTCTTTCCTTTCCTTTTACTGTCTCTCCTTTCCTACTCTCCTCTCTCTTACGCTCTCTCCTTTCCTACTCTCCTCTCTCTTACGCTCTCTCCTTTCCTCTTATGTTCTCTCCTTTCCTCTTATGTTCTCTCCTTTCCTCTTATGCTCTCTCCTTTCCTCTTATGCTCTCTCCTTTCCTCTTACGCTCTCTCCTTTCCTCTTACGCTCTCTCCTTCTTTCCTCTTACGCTCTCTCCTTCTTTCCTCTTACGCTCTCTCCTTCTTTCTTCTTACGCTCTCTTCTTCTTTCCTCTCTTACGCTCTCTCCTTCTTTCCTCTCCTCCTCTCTCCTATGCTCTCTCCTTTCCTCTCCTCTCCTCTCGCCATTCCTCTCCTCCTCCTCTTATGCTCTCTCTCCTCTTAATCTCCTTTTCTCTCCTCTCTTACGCTCTCATTTCCTCCTACGCTCTTTCCTTTCCTTTTACTGTCTCTCCTTTCCTCCTCTCCTCTCTCTTACGCTCTCTCCTTTCCTCCTCTCCTCTCTCTTACGCTCTCTCCTTTCCTCCTCTCCTCTCTCTTACGCTCTCTCCTTTCCTCTTACGCTCTCTCCTTTCCTCTTACGCTCCCTCCTTTCCTCTTACGCTCTCTCCTTTCCTCTTACGCCCTCTCCTTTCCTCTTATGCTCTCTCCTTTCCTCTTACGCTCTCTCCTTTCCTCTCTTGCTCTCTTACGCTCTCTCCTTTCCTCTCCTCCTTTCCTCTCTCTTACGCCTTTCCTCATTTCCTCTCCTCTTAATCTTTCCTTTTCTCTCATCCCTCTCTTACTCTCTCCTTTCCTCTCCTCCTCTTAATCTCTCCTTTCCTCTCCGCTTACTCTCTCTCCTTTTACTGTTTCTCCTTTCATCGTCTCCTCTCTCTTACACTCTCCTCTCTTACACTCTCTCCTTTCCTCTCTTACTCTCTCTCTCCTTTCCTCTCTTACTCTCTCTCCTTTCCTCTCTCTGACACTCTCTCTCCTTTCCTCTCATCCCCTCTCTTGCTCTCTCCCTTCCTCTCCCCTCTTACTCTCTCTCCTTTCTTCTCCTCCTCTCTCTTACGCACTCTCCTTTCCTCTCCTCTTATGCGCTCTTTTCCTCTTGTGCTCTCTCCTTTCCTCTCCTCTCTTGCGCTCTCTCCTTTCCTCTCCTCCTCTCTCCTTTCCTCTTATGCTCTCTCCTTTCCTCCTCCTCTCGTATGCTCTCTCCTTTCCTCCTCCTCTCGTATGCTCTCCTTTCCTCTCTTATGCTCTCTCCTTTCCTCCTCCTCTCTTACGCTCTCTCCTTTCCTCCTCCTCTCTTACGCTCTCTACTTTCCTCTTACGCTCTCTCCTTTTCTCCTCCCTTACGCGCTCTCATTTCCTCTCTTACGCGCTCTCCTTTCCTCTCTTATGCTCTCTCCTCTTCTCCTCTCTTGCTCTCTCTTGTCCTCTCCCCCTCTTTCTCTCTCATTTCCTCTCCTCCTCTCTCTTACACTCTCCTTTCCTCTCTTATGCTCTCCTTTCCTCTTACACTCTCCTCCTCCTCTCTTATGCTCTCTCCTTTCCTCCTCCTCTCTTATGCTCTCTCCTTTCCTCTCTTATGCTCTCCTTTCCTCTTATGCTCTCTCCTTTCCTCCTCCTCTCTTATGCTCTCTCCTTTCCTCTCTTATGCTCTCCTTTCCTCCTCCTCTCTTACGCTCTCTCCTTACCTTTCTCTTATGCTCTCCTTTCCTATTATGCTCTCTCCTTTCCTCCTCTCTTACGCTTTCTCCTTTCCTCTCTCTTACGCGCTCTCCTTTCCTCTCTCTTATGCTCTCCTCTCTTTTACGCTCTCCCCTTCTCCTCTCTTGCTCTCTCTTTTCCTCTCCCCCTCTTTCTCTCTCCTGTCCTCTCCTCCCCTCTTACGCTCTCTCCTTTCCTCTCCTCCCCTCTTACGCTCTCTCCTTTCCTCTCCTCCCCTCTTACGCTCTCTCCTTTCCTCTCCTCCCCTCTTATGCTCTCTCCTTTCCTCTCCTCCCCTCTTACGCTCTCTCCTTTTCTCTCCTCCCCTCCTACGCTCTCTCCTTTTCTCTCCTCCCCTCTTACGCTCTCTCCTTTTCTCTCCTCTTCTGCTCTCTCCTCTCTCTTACGCTCTCCTCCTCTCTTACGCTCTCCTCCTCTCATGCTCTCTCTTTTCCTCTTATGCTCTCTCTTTTCCTCTTACGCCCTCTCCTCTCCTCTCTCTTACTCTCTCCTTTTCTCTCCTCTTCCGCTCTCTCCTCTCTCTTATGCTCTCCTCTTTTCTCTTACGCTCTTTTCCTCTCACGCTCTCCTCTCTTCTCTCTTACGCTCTCTCCTTTCTCCTCCACTCTCTTATGCGCTTTCCTTTCCTCTTATGCGCTCTCCTTTCCTTACCTCTTACGCGCTCTCCTTTCCTTTCCTCTCGCGCTCTCCTTTCCTCTCCTCTTACGCTCTCCTTTCCTCTTACGCTCTCCTTTCCTCTCCTCTTACGCCCTCTCCTTTCCTCTCCTCTTATGCTCTCTCCTTTCCTCTCCTCTTACGCTCTCTCTCCTTTCCTCTCCTCTTACGCTCTCTCTCCTTTCTTCTCCTCCTACTCTCTTCCCCTCTTTCTCTCTACTTTCCTTTCCCCCTATTACGCTCTCCTTTCCTCTCCTCCCCTCTTACGCCCTATCCTTTCCTCTCCTCCCCTCTTACGCCCTATCCTTTCCTCTCCTCCCCTCTTACGCCCTATCCTTTCCTCTCCTCCCCTCTTACGCCCTATCCTTTCCTCTCCTCCCCTCTTACGCTCTCCTTTCCTCTCCTCCCCTCTTACGCCCTATCCTTTCCTCTTTCTCTCTCCTTTCCTATCTCCCCTCTTACGCCCTATCCTTTCCTCTCTTTCTCTCTCCTTTCCTCTCTTCCCCTCTTTCTCTCTACTTTCCTTTCCCCCCTCTTACGCTCTCCTTTCCTCTCTTCCCCTCTTTCTCTCTCCTGTCCTCTCTCCCCTCTTTCTCTCTACTTTCCTTTCCCCCCTCTTACGCTCTCCTTTCCTCTCCTCCCCTCTTACGCTCTCTCCTTTCCTCTCCTCCCCTCTTACGCCCTATCCTTTCCTCTCTTTCTCTCTCCTTTCCTCTCTTCCCCTCTTTCTCTCTACTTTCCTTTCCCCCCTCTTACGCTCTCCTTTCCTCTCTTCCCCTCTTTCTCTCTCCTGTCCTCTCTTCCCCTCTTTCTCTCTACTTTCCTTTCCCCCCTCTTACGCTCTCTCCTTTCCTCTCCTCCCCTCTTTACGCTCTCTCCTTTCCTCTCCTCCCCTCTTACGCTCTCTCCTTTCCTCTCCTCCCCTCTTACGCTCTCTCCTTCCTCTCCTCCCCTCTTACGCTCTCCTTTCCTCCTCCGCTCCTACACTCTCCTTTTCTCTCCTCTCTCTTACACTCTCCTCCTCTCTTACGCTCTCCTCCTCTCATGCTCTCTCTTTTCCTCTTATGCTCTTTTCCTCTTATGCTCTCTCTTTTCCTCTTACGCCCTCTCCTCTCCTCTCTCTTATTCTCTCCTTTTCTCTCCTCTTCCGCTCTCTCCTCTCTCTTATGCTCTCCTCTTTTCTCTTACGCTCTTTTCCTCTCACGCTCTCCTCTCTTCTCTCTTACGCTCACTCCTTCTCCTCCACTCTCTTATGCGCTTTCCTTTCCTCTTATGCGTTTCCTTTCCTCTTATGTGCTCTCCTTTCCTTACCTCTTACGCGCTCTCCTTTCCTCTCGCGCTCTCCTTTCCTCTTGCGCTCTCCTTTCCTCTCGCGCTCTCCTTTCCTCTCCTCTTACGCTCTCCTTTCGTCTCCTCTTACGCTCTCCTTTCCTCTCCTCTTATGCTCTCTCTCCTTTCTTCTCCTTTCCTCTCTTCCCCTCTCCTCTCCTCCCCTCTTACGCCCTATCCTTTCCTCTCCTCCCCTCTTACGCCCTATTCTTTCCTCTTTCTCTCTCCTTTCCTCTCCTCCCCTCTTACGCCCTATCCTTTCCTCTCTTTCTCTCTCCTTTCCTCTCTTCCCCTCTTTCTCTCTACTTTCCTTTCCTCCCCTCTTACTCTCTCCCCTCTTATACTCTCTCCTTTCCTCTCTTTCTCTCTCCTCTCCTCCCCTCTTACGCTCTCTAATGTCCTCTTTTCTGCTATCTTACATGCTCTTTCCTCTCCCCTCTCTTACCCCTCCCCGCTTCCCTCTCTCTCTACCTCTTTCTGCCCCGTCTCGTTTTTTCTCCCCTTGTGAAAATCACCTGACAGTTCTATACAGTTTGATCTCCCTACCTGTCTCTAGTGCTCCTACACCATCACATCAGCTCCTGTTTGATGTCACACACACTACTATTTTACCTGAGGCTCTGTGTAGTAGGCAGCTTACCTTCCTAAGTCCTAAGCTTGACCATTAGTGAGAACATCTAAGATCATTGTCTAGGGGCAACTTCATCCTACTTCGTCTAAGCGTGTGCGAGTCATGTGTGTTGAGGTTTGTTGGCCCAGCTGTTGTAGTGCATGGCCCTGTGAAATGAGCCCAGTAGAGAGCAGCTGTACACACACACCCTTCTCCTCCAGGTAGAAGAGAAACAGACTCATACACTTTGTTAACCCAGATGGTATTAGGACTGGATTCTAGTTCAGGTGTGCGTGTGGCTGGGTAGTTGTGATGTGCATATGTGGTTGTGCCCAGGCCTGAAGTACAGAGGCAGTTTAGGTGTGTGTGTGTGTGTGTGTGTTCAGAAGGACAAACGCGCGCACACACACATCTGATGCGGTGGTCCATGAAACATTGAAAATAGTTCATCTCCTTCAGAGAGATTCTGCTGACTGCTACTGACTAATAGAGGGGCATTAAGAGAGAACAAGACAAGTACCGATACAGAGGCAGAGACACAAAGTCATCTTACTGTGTCAGATCCACCATATTTACCCTCCCTTGAATTACACCTGAAGCGGTGCAGAGGGACAGAGATTTTTAAAAAGACAACTGATTAACTCTGTCTGGACACTTCAGAAAATAAATACTCTGTGCATTGTAAAGTCACAGCTCTAGCGCGTTGACGGAGGTCACAGACGGAGGCATTCCCTTAAAATCTCAATTAAAACAAACGATTTGAAATCAAATGTTATTCATCACATACCCAGTTTAGACTAAAGTGGTGATGGATAGAATGTCTCCTCCAACCCTTAAACACAGTGTTTTAATGGGATAAGAGTCTACCCATCTCCTGACTGCGATGTAAGTGAATGCGATGTAAATGTGTGGTAATTAAGTGCTGCTCTCGGTCTCCCCCTCCAGGCCATTGATAAGTACTGCAGGGTCAGCGGTGGGTTCTCTGGGGTCAAGGACGTCTACTCGTCCAACCCAACCTACGACGATGTCCAGCAGAGCTTCTTCCTGGCCGAGACGCTCAAGTAAGTCTTCCTCCATTTGCTGCTCCTTTACTGCTCCTCTGTGTTCTGTTCATTCACATCCAGTTGGTATGAGATGGGGATGTCCTGGCAGCCCCCAGAATGCACTGGAACTGTGTGCTCTGCTCCCCCCTGCTGGTCGCTCTGCTTGTTTTTGTTCACAAATACTACTACAGCAGTGATGAACAGAATATAGCAGCTGAATATTTTCTGCTCTCCCTTCTCTTTCCCTCCTTCTCTCTTCTCCAGGTATCTGTACCTGTTGTTCTCCAGTGATGACCTGATGCCTTTGGAGAGCTGGGTGTTCAACACGGAGGCCCACCCCCTGCCGGTACTGCACCTGGCCAACCTCACCCTCCCAGGGAGCCAGGCCCAGCGGTAGAGACCAGCGGCCCTGCCTGCCTCCATCTCTCCCTCTCACTGCTACAGACTGCAGAAGGAGAGCGCTCAGACCACTGCAGAGTGGAGGTCACTGAAACAATAGCCTTTTTCGCTCACTCTCCTTTCATTCTCTGGCTCGTACTCTTTCTATAGCTCTCTCTGCTTATCGTCAGGATGGAGGGTGCGTTCAACTTTTGTGATTGGCTGGGAAGTCCTCCTATTCGTTGTTACTTTTTTGTTGAAACACAGAGCCACAATCAGGAAGCTTGATTTGTTTTGGCTAAACTGTCTCTTAATGGACGCACACAGGAGCAAGACAGTGTCAGAACAAACAGACAGATGGACCTTCCTCTGAAGGGATGTGTATGTTTCAGACAGACTGACAGACTGACAGTCAAACCGAAGACTATGGGATCTATGGGGTTTGTTTTCTTTTGTCATTTTGTGTCCTGGATGCTGATTGGCGGGGACACGACAGACTGCGACCGTCCTAGTCCTTCTGCCATTTCCTGTTCACTGTCTTACTCTGAACTTGGACCTGGAACTGTATCAGTGTCACTTTGTGGATGGGAGAAACGGCTTCATGCCTTACCCTTCTGGAACCTTTGAAAAGTGGACCGGGGATAAGGAACTATTTTCAATAGCATTCTCTATGCTACATTCTGCCGTTTCTATATACTTTCTGCTCTTTTGTCTCTTTCTGTCACACACTCTCTCTCTCCCTCTGTATCGCCCTCTCCTTCCATCTCTTATGATTAGCAGGTGACGTAGCTTAGCCTGGCCTCATGTTGTTGCTGCTATTCAACCGATGCTGCATCTCTACCTCGTCTTACCACACCATTCCAACTCCCTCCATCTTCTTTTTCTTGTCATTCTTCACTTCTCCAATCACGCCTTTCTAGCCTGGTAACCTTCCGTTCCTGTCTTTTCCATAAATCACTACCACTCCACAGGCAGATTGGGACAAGGCTTGTTTTGGTAGTGTTTTCTGTCTGCTGATTAAATAGCCCCTATAGATAAATTGTTATGCACTTTGTTGTTTGTATTACTAAAAGGGAAAAGAGTTACACCACTGTCGGAGCTGAAGACACACAGCCCTCCATTTATAATCCCTGTGTCTTTGACATGGACCCAGAGTGTTGCACTGCCACTGATGGGTTGGGCCTGGAGTTGTTAGGATTCTACCCAAACTGTTTCTTCTTCTTATCCTAATCACCATTCACAAATTAGGACTTGGCCTCAGTCACCTGTGCAATGAGTGTATGTTGAATGTTATGCCATTCATTCTCTATGGACTTGTGTGTTCTAAATGGATCTATTGTGTTTTGTGTGAATGTGGTTTCTGCAACAGCAGATGGCACGCAAGGAAGTCTGCTGTGTTCAGTGATGAATCTGTGATTGGTGTGTGGAGGGGAAATGGTTTAGGGGGCTGAAGGTAACACTAGGAAATAGAAGGGTACCCTGAAATAAAAAACATTTTTGTTGGACCTATACATTTTATTTAAAGCCTTATCAACTGTTACTATGTGATGCCTTTCACCAATACTGTGCTTTTTCATTATCATTTTTTACAAAAAGTTATTCATACACTAGTTCCTTTTCTATAAGCCACCCTGTTGTCCCTCTAGCAGAGCCACCCTGTTGTCCCTCTAGCAGAGCCACCCTGTTGTCCCTCTAGCAGAGCCACCCTGTTGTCCCTCTAGCAGAGCCAACCTGTTGTCCCTCTAGCAGAGCCACCCTGTTGTCCCTCTAGCAGAGCCACCCTGTTGTCCCTCTAGCAGAGCCAACCTGTTGTCCCTCTAGCAGAGCCACCCTGTTGTCCCTCTAGCAGAGCCACCCTGCTGTCCCTCTAGCAGAACCACCCTGTTGTCCCTCTAGCAGAACCACCCTGTTGTCCCTCTAGCAGAGCCACCCTGTTGTCCCTCTAGCAGAGCCACCCTGCTGTCCCTCTAGCAGAACCACCCTGTTGTCCCTCTAGCAGAGCCACCCTGCTGTCCCTCTAGCAGAGCCACCCTGTTGTCCCTCTAGCAGAGCCACCCTGCTGTCCCTCTAGCAGAGCCACCCTGCTGTCCCTCTAGCAGAGCCACCCTGTTGTCCCTCTAGCAGAGCCACCCTGCTGTCCCTCTAGCAGAGCCACCCTGCTGTCCCTCTAGCAGAGCCACCCTGCTGTCCCTCTAGCAGAGCCACCCTGCTGTCCCTCTAGCAGAGCCACCCTGCTGTCCCTCTAGCAGAGCCACCCTGCTGTCCCTTTAGCAGAGACACGATGATGATTGGCTGATTACAGAACCACTCACCTTGCCAATCAATAAAGCCATACAATGTGTGTCTCTGTTTAGCTAATTGGTTGGTTTCTGTCACTCATTTCTCATGTGTTAACTGAGTACCACCTGTCCCACCATCTCACCATTCCTTTTTACTCTGTCACACCCTTTCTACTCCTTCATATCCCTAGAATTTTCCATTCGTCTCTTTCTCCCCAGCTATCCCTCCCCCTGTCCCCAGCTCAGTGTCTCCGTCTCGTGGTGGAGGCAGTAGCAGCAGCCTACTGGTGTAGAACGTTATGAAGTATATGTATCACTGTTCGCCCCCCTGCCCCCACCTTACTCTCTGACATTACTGCTTTCTGTCTGGGGAGGAAGCCCAGGCCTTTGGCGCTGTCAGTTGCCGTGAGGATGTTGATTTTGAAGGGAAAAAGGTGTTCTGTATTTGTATTTTTACTGAACAAATAAAGACATGTAAATATGTTTAAATGAGACACAAATTCAATAAAGATGTTATGAAAAGTGAACAGAATAACTAAAACGGTGTATTGGTGATGTTTGTTACCTGTTGTACATTCTGTTCCTGTAACTAATGAGCTTTACATGCAGGTGTTATAGCTTGTGGTGTTCAGCACCTCTTTTACTGTACGTCTTTATAGAAGGTGAAGTCGTCTTCTCTTTCAGCTCCTGTCCTGAGGGGGCAGCCTTGGTTAACAAAACATCAATTCAACAGCTAAGGCTTAACAATAACGTTTCATTGATTTCACAGAGTCATCCTATTTCAGATGTTCAACACCAAAACCTTGATCTGATGCTCGGCAGAGATCACTGGTTGGTGTTATAATTCCAGTCCCAAAAGATGAGCACACTTGTGTTCTGTCTCGTGATGCTGCCAGGGAATTAGAGTTCCACAGTTCAATTCTTTATAAGAGAACTCCTGCACACATCATCTCTACACGTTTAGTGTATTGTCTGATGATGTTGAGTTCTGGGACCTTTTTGCCCCAGTCTTTTTGCCCTGCTCTCCACGTTATGTTAGTAGGAAGACCTACAGTTACAGGGAACAGGTATTTCACAGCCCTGGCATGCAGCCTCTGCCTACAAAACCACGGCATGTCACACTGCCCCCTCTCTTCCTCCCGCTTTCTGACGGATGTCTGCTTGGCGCCACTACACTCAACCACCCCTGTTGTTCAAAGCCTAGATTAAGTAATCATGACATGACCGATGTCATGACAACTGGTGTCGATGGAAGACAAGTGATTATACTATTTGAGTCATACAATGTCAGTGCAGAGAGTCCCAATGTAGATGTTCGTTTCTATTCAGATTAGTGATTTTAGCAGTTCAGTAATGTTTCCTACAATGATTTTGTTCAGCCTCTGTCCAGATCGGGATGGCGGACTCTCCTGCTCTCATCCACCCCACATCAGTCTCATCAGTTTTAGTGACAGGCTGACAGGCCAGGATGGATAGACAGAGAGCAGAGCCTGACTGCATTTACAAATGGCCAGAAAGGACTGGCAATAATACAGCATAGCAAAACACATTAGTAAATCAACTATTCACCTTGTTCCTGGAAAGCATTTCCATTATGTTCGAAGGATCTGTTGGACTGATGTGCTCCTGAAGAAGGAGTCGTCGGATGTGGGTAATAAAAAAGCATGTGAAAATATTTGGACATTGATTTCTATCGCTGGTTATTTGCCCACATCAGTCCAACAGATTCTCCACAAAATGTCATAGGTTTATTTGAAATATTTGTGTTGTCCATGTCCTGCTCCTCTAGGCTGCTTCATCTGCACACACCCTGGAGTGGAGCAGGGGGTCGTGTGTGTAGAGGAACAGGACAGGTCTGTCGAGAATGGGACTCTGCCAAGGTTACAGTGATCTGAATGGGTAAATAGACTTGTCCCAAGCAAACAACCCTATTTCACTCTTCACATCATACATACAGTAGTTGACCCCAGTGAGATTTTGCAACTGCAGGTTTTTTTTGTTTCAGGTGTAGATTTTTTTTTGCCTCGTACTAACCATCCTGATCTCGCAAGCTTACATTCTGTTTCGCTACACAACTACTAGGCTATAGATTTTTCTGAATTTTTCTTATTTCAATTTTTCTTTTACATGTACCGTGCATTCATAAAGTATTCAGACCCCTTCCCTTTTTCCACATTTTGTTACTTTACAGCCTTATTCTAAAATTGATTTTTTTTTTTATTCCCTCATCAATCTACACACAATACCCTAAAATGAGAAAGTGAAAACAGGTTTATAGAAATGTTTGGTAATATAGATTTTTTTTAAACAAAAATAGAAATACCTTTATATACATAAGTAGTCAGACCCTTTGCTATGAGACATGAAACTGAGCTCAGTTGCGTCCTGTTTCCATTGATCATCTTTGAGATGTTTCTACAACTTGATTGGTGTCTACCTATGGTAAATTCAATTGATTATGTGACTTGGAAAGGCGCACACCTGTCTGTATAATGTCATGGTCATTTCCTGTATTACTAAATGAGGAGAGTTTACAAACCACACACAAGTCAGAGTTATATTTCAACTTTGTCTTTAATTATATGAGCTTCACCATAGCCCTTTGACTCTCAGATCAATTCAGTGTCTATAAATGAATTCTGAGTGCTTACAAAATAATTATAGTATCTTTTATAGCCAAGATACACCCCTCTCAACTCACATGACGAACCACAGATCTCAGGAACTTCACAAAGGGCCTTTTACTTGAGAGAGGAGTATCCCATAGCCAGATAGCATTAGCCATAAATTATAGTTCAGTTTGACCTCCAAGATGAGGTTCTAATCTCATTCTTGGTACCTCATAGTACAAAAACATTACCTCATCCAATGGCATATATCAATTGTCAACTTTCGATTCTCCCATCTCAAATACACCCCACCCCTGGACAAGCTCACTGAGGGGAGTGACTTGTACACAGACATTGTGGAGCCAAGAGATAATTACTTCCCCCTTAATCATCCCTTCACATGGTTTAACAGATACATTCACATATGAAGATGAAGTTCCATTCTGACCTCTGCCTTTCTGATATTCTGCATATTACCAGACATGTAAAAGACAAGCCTGACCTCTCCCCTCTCTGGGCCCCAAGTGACTTTTTCCTAGAGAAGAAAGGAAAAATGCAACTCCAGACAGTATAGTCCAAAAAGAGACATTCTAATGACAAGTATCTCACATAAGCATATGAAAGTAAATAAAACATCTTATCTATGTTAGCTAACTAATTCTGATTCAGCTACGACAATACGTTCCCACAGTTGATAGTGCATGTCAGAGCAAAAACCAAGCCATGAGGTCGAAGGAATTGTATGGTCACCTAAAACCCTCACAAACTTTTACAGCTACACAATTGAGAGCATCCTTTGTGCTGCATCACCACCTGGTATTACAACTGCACCGCCCAAAAGGTGGTGCGGTCTGCACAATGCATCACTGGGGGCAAACTACCTGCCCTTCAGGACACCTACAGCACCCGATGTCACAGGAAAGCCAAAAAGATCATCAAAGAAAACAACCAGTCGTGCCAGTGCCAGTTCACCCTGCTACCATCCAGAAGGCGAGGTCAGCACAGGTTCATCAAAGCTGGGAACGAGAGACAGAAGCTATTTTTAAATCTCAAGGCCATCCAACTGTTAAATAGCCATCACTAACACAGAGAGGCTGCTGCCTACATACAGACTTGAAATCATTGGCCACTTTAATAAATGGATCACTAATCACTTTAATAAGGCCACTTTAATAATGTTTACATATCCTGCATTACTCAACTCATATGTATATACTGTATTTTATATTATCTATTACATCTTGCCTATGCCGCTCGGTCATTGCTCATCCATATATTTATATGTATATATTCTTATTCAATTCCTCAGATATGTGTGTATTAGGTAGTTGTGGAATTGTTAGATTACATGTTGTTGGAACTAGAAGCACAAGCATTTTGCTACACATATATTAACATCTGCTACCCATGTGTATGTGACCAATAAAAGTTGATTTGATTTAGAGCTCCAAGACAGGATTGTGTCGAGGCACAGATCTGGGGAAGGGTACCAAAAAATTCCTGCAGCATTGAAGGTCCCCAAGAACCAAGTGGCCTCCATCATTCTTAGAGCTGGCCGCCCAACCAAACTGAGCAATCGGGGGAGAAGGGCCTTGGTCAGGGAGGTGACCAAGAACCCGATGGTCACTCTGACAGAGCTCTAGAGTTCCTCTGTGGAGATTGGAGAACCTTCCAGGACATCTCTGCAGCACTTCACCAATCAGGCCTTTATTGTAGAGTGGCCAGACGGAAGCCACTCCTCAGTAAAAGGCACATGACAGCCCGCTTGGAGTTTGCAAAAAGGCACCTAAAGGACTCAGACCATGAGAAACAAGATTCTCTGGTCTGATGAAACCAAGATTGAACTCTTTGGCCTGAATGCCAAGCATCACGTCTGGAGGAAACCTGGCACCATCCCTACGGTGAAGCATGGTGTTTGCAGCATCATGTTGTGGGGATCTTTTTCAGTGGCAGGGACTAGGAGACTAGTCAGGATTGAGGGAAAGATGAACGGAGCAAAGTACAGAGAGCTCCTTGATGAAAACCTGCTCCAGAGCGCTCAGAACCTCAGACTGGGGTGAAGGTTCACCTTCCAATGGGACAAAAACCCTAAGCACACAGCCAACACAATGCAGGAGTGGCTTCGGGAAAAGTCTTTGAATGTCCTTGATTGGCCCAGCCTGAGCCCGGACTTGAACACGATCGAACATCTTTGGAGAGACCTGAAAATAGCTGTGCAGCGACGCTCCCCATCCAGAGCTTAAGAGGATCAGCAGAAAACAATGGGACAAACTCCCAAAATACAGGTGTGCCAAGCTTGTAGCGTCATACCCAAGAGGACTCAAGGCTGTAATCGCTGCCAAAGGTGCTTCAACAAGGTACTGAGTAAAGGGTCTGAATATTATGTAAATGTGTTATTTCCAGTTTTTATTTGTAATACATTTCAAATCAAATCAAATTTTTATTTGTCACATACACATGGTTAGCAGATGTTAATGCGAGTGTAGCGAAATGCTTGTGCTTCTAGTTCTGACAGTGCAGTAATAACGAACAAGTAATCTAACTAACAATTCAAAAAAAACTACTGTCTTATACACAGTGTAAGGGGATAAGGAATATGTACATAAGGATATATGAATGAGTGATGGTACAAAGCAGCATAGGCAAGATACAGTAGATGATATCGAGTACAGTATAACATATGAGATGAGTATGTAAACAAAGTGGCATAGTTAAAGTGGCTAGTGATACATGTATTACATAAGGATGCAGTCGATGATATAGAGTACAGTATATACATATGCATATGAGATGAATAATGTAGGGTAAGTAACATTATATAAGGTAGCATTGTTTAAAGTGGCTAGTGATATATTTACATAATTTCCCATCAATTCCCATTATTAAAGTGGCTGGAGTTGAGTCAGTGTCATTAACAGTGTGTTGGCAGCAGCCACTCAATGTTAGTGGTGGCTGTTTAACAGTCTGATGGCCTTGAGATAGAAGCTGTTTTTCAGTCTCTCGGTCCCAGCTTTGATGCACCTGTACTGACCTCGCCTTCTGGATGACATTTGCAAACATTCATAAAAACATGATTTTGCTTTGTCATTATGGGGTATTGTGTGTGTAGTGTGCAGATCTATTTAATCCATTTAGAATCAGGCTGAAACATTGAAAAAGTCAAGGGGTCTGAATACTTTCTGAATGCGCTGTATAAAGAACACACTAAAATAACCTTAACCTATTTTTTCAGCTTGCAATTTTGTTTCTTTGTTTAATTTCTAATGCAGTGTCTGGATTTCTCTGTTTTGCAATGTTTATTACACTTTAAAATATGTTGATCATTTGAAAATATTTAGTGCACCTGTTTAGAAAAAAATTTGAGAAATGGAAATTGTATAAACATTTAATGGGCATAACAAGTCATTTATTCTTTATTTTTACACAAAATACAGCCTCACAGTATTGCATCATTACCATCACTCTGAACAAAATGATAAATTCTAGTATGTTTTCTGGTTTTTCACATCAAGTCACACAAGAACTGGGAAGTGGCAGTGGAGAGGATATGACATGGAGAGTGTATGATATATCTCCACCTTCAAGAAAAGTCACTTTGAATATGTCAAGATAATATTATTTGTCATTACCTATAACTAGATCTAGATTTTCTTCTATTTTAAAGAATAGATCTCATTATGTGGTTGAAGTTTATCTATGATAGCTGATCATATTAACCAAGTAAACCTTATGGCCTGGCAGTTAAATCCCCAAAATGTCCTAATTGTCTTTACAACCACAAAATGTGGTTAAATCCATGTATTGTCAAATAAAATAGTCACAGCCAATACCAGTTTCTGTTAATAAAGTATTTCTGTTAAGTTTTTTTCAAGAAACTAAGAAATGCCAAAAGTGCCGGTAGTTGCAAAATCTCCCAAATATATTTCCTCCACATTGAGAAAGACTTGTTCATATTTTTAAAGATCACATTGACTATCACTTGTTTCACTCTATGCAATGCCCCAGCTTGGTCAGAGGAGGGAGCATTGTGCTACTCTCTTTGTTGTAATACCACTGAATTAAAACATAGTATAGTGCTATATGATTTCAGCCCCTAACATGTGGGCTGAAACATATTTATTGTATTACAGTTTTTCTCAATCACGGACAAGCATTTTTTTGGAGTCCACAAGACACAACTCACTGGCCTTTTACAAAACAATACATTTATTTTCAAAACATACATGAAATGAATACATTTTAGGTAGTGTAACTTAGTCAAAACAAATGTTTTATTTCACCTCATTTTAACCACACTACCACCACCATGCTTGACCGCTGGTATGATGCTCTTACTGTGGAATGCAATGTTTGGTTTTCGACAGACATAATGGGACCCATCTGGTTCAAAAAGTTGACTGATGTTTTCCAAAAAGCACCAGGAAGCACCTGGAAGATCATCAAGACTCGTGGACAGTGGCGGTTCAAGCTTGCATGGCTCTCAAAATAAATAATCATTACATTTGAAACTATATAAATATATACAAAAATAAGACTCATACATATCAAAAATAGACAAAGACAAATAGAAACAAATTTGTGTTGATTTGGCACACGGAGCATCAATACATTACCCATCCCCCAACACTGTCAACAAAGAGTCACCTTGGTGGTGTGCAGATTGATGGAGCCACTCAGTTTTCCACCACAAAACACCAGAATATTGCCAAAAAGAGTAGAACCAGCTCCTACCTACGTTTACACAATGATTTGACTATTAGATGATCAATGTTTCTTGAAAAAAAAAAATTTAAGGAATATTTTCACCATATTAAAGCTACATTTCAGTTCATGTAACAGGATTGACCTGAAAATAAGGAAAATACATTTAATCTGATTTAAAATAATTACTTTGAATAATTACTTTGTCAAAGCAAGAAAATAACTAGGGCTTTACAATAATGGTGAGCAAAGGGACATGTCCAAATGCAAAATGTTGGCTCTTTCACAAGTCTTTATTCATATTTATAAAATGTTCCATGTGGTTTATATCAAAGTTAACTTAATTTAATTTAACATGCTTTTAAAATATTGGTGCACAATTTCTACTTAAAATATAAAAGGGATGCAAAAGGCACTCTTTTTTTGTGGAATGACCCATAAATACATTCATCAAAACTATAGTAGACTTTTTGCAAATATTGCAAATACATTCAAAATTACAAATACATTCATCAAAAGAACATGACTGCCTGCAAAAAGATTAACGCAATCATATTATCACTTGAGTCCAAGTAGAAAAAACAAAGTGCGTCTGTCTTTTAAAAATCCCAGGAGATAGATTTTCTTTCAAATCAAATCAAACTTTATTTGCCACATGCGCCGAATACAACAAGTGTAGACTTTACAGTGAACTACTTACAAGCCCTTAACCAACAGTTCAGTTCAAGAAGAGTTAAGAAAATATTTACCAAGTAGACTAAAATACAAAGTAATAATAAAAAGTAACACAATAAGAATAACGAGGCTATATACAGGGGGCACCGGTACCGAGTCAGTGTGGAGGCTATATACAGGGAGCACCGTTACCGAGTCATAGTGGAGGCTATATACAGGGGGCACCGGTACCGAGTCAGTGTGGAGGCTATATACAGGGGGCACCGGTACCGAGTCAGTGTGCGGGGGTACAGGCTAGTTGAGGTAAGATGATGATCAAATGGAAGTACAGTGCCTTTTGAAAGTATTCGGCCCCCTTGAACTTTGCCGCCTTTTGCCACATTTCAGGCTTCAAACATAAAGATATAAAACTGTATTTTTTTGTGAAGAATCAACAACAAGTGGGACACAATCATGAAGTGGAACGACATTTATTGGATATTTCAAACTTTAACAAATCAGAAACTGAAAAATTGGGCGTGCAAAATTATTCAGCCCCCTTAAGTTAATACTTTGTAGCGCCACCTTTTGCTGCGATTACAGCTGTAAGTCGCTTGGGGTATGTCTCTATCAGTTTTGCACATCGAGAGACTGAAATTTTTTCCCATTCCACCTTGCAAAACAGCTCGAGCTCAGTGAGGTTGGATGGAGAGCATTTGTGAACAGCAGTTTTCAGTTCTTTCCACAGATTCTCGATTGGATTCAGGTCTGGACTTTGACTTGGCCATTCTAACACCTGGATATGTTTATTTTTGAACCATTCCATTGTAGATTTTGCTTTATGCTTTGGATCATTGTCTTGTTGGAAGACAAATCTCCATCCCAGTCTCAGGTCTTTTGCAGACTCCATCAGGTTTTCTTCCAGAATGGTCCTGTATTTGGCTCCATCCATCTTCCCATCAATTTTAACCATCTTCCCTGTCCCTGCTGAAGAAAAGCAGGCCCAAACCATGATGCTGCCACCACCATGTTTGACAGTGGGGATGGTGTGTTCAGCTGTGTTGCTTTTACGCCAAACATAACGTTTTGCATTGTTGCCAAAAAGTTCAATTTTGGTTTCATCTGACCAGAGCACCTTCTTCCACATGTTTGGTGTGTCTCCCAGGTGGCTTGTGGCAAACTTTAAACAACACTTTTTTATGGATATCTTTAAGAAATGGCTTTCTTCTTGCCACTCTTCCATAAAGGCCAGATTTGTGCAATATACGACTGATTGTTGTCCTATGGACAGAGTCTCCCACCTCAGCTGTAGATCTCTGCAGTTCATCCAGAGTGATCATGGGCCTCTTGGCTGCATCTCTGATCAGTCTTCTCCTTGTATGAGCTGAAAGTTTAGAGGGACGGCCAGGTCTTGGTAGATTTGCAGTGGTCTGATACTCCTTCCATTTCAATATTATCGCTTGCACAGTGCTCCTTGGGATGTTTAAAGCTTGGGAAATCTTTTTGTATCCAAATCCGACTTTAAACTTCTTCACAACAGTATCTCGGACCTGCCTGGTGTGTTCCTTGTTCTTCATGATGCTCTCTGCGCTTTTAACGGACCTCTGAGACTATCACAGTGCAGGTGCATTTATACGGAAACTTGATTACACACAGGTGGATTGTATTTATCATCATTAGTCATTTAGGTCAACCTTGGATCATTCAGAGATCCTCACTGAACTTCTGGAGAGAGTTTGCTGCACTGAAAGTAAAGGGGCTGAATAATTTTGCACGCCCAATTTTTCAGTTTTTGATTTGTTAAAAAAGTTTGAAATATCCAATAAATGTCGTTCCACTTCATGATTGTGTCCCACTTCTTTGTTGATTCTTCACAAAAAAATACAGTTTTATATCTTTATGTTTGAAGCCTGAAATGTGGCAAAAGGTCGCAAAGTTCAAGGGGGGCGAATACTTTCGCAAGGCACTGTACAACTATCCAAAGATACAGAATTATGGGCAATTACTCTCCCTTTATGCATATTCCACCCATATTCCATATTCATACACATCAAATCAGATATTTTTGTATATTTTTTGTTGTTATATTGTTATATTAAATAACTGTTGACATTGTGTGCAGGATTCCATCATCGATATCATCACAATCCAATTCCATGTAATCAATACGAAGGCTGGTTTACTCATATTTTATTAGACTTTCCATTAGTGCACAGAAAAACAATCCACAATAGAAAAAAGGAAAGGTGAAGTCAATGGAGGAACACAACTGATATGACTGTACATGCATAGGACTCAATCCACACCAAAGCAAAGCTCTATGATGGAAGGTCACATGTCTGATGTCTGAGGAGTAACCCATCTTCCATCTCTGCATGTCCGCACTATCGTCAAAAATCATAACAATTTGTCTCCATTGCCTAGATCTTTCCATATATAGTATTGTACATGGTATGACACTGATGGGGTGATTGGTTGGGTGATTGATGGAAACAGTGAACACAATTGCACACATTTCTCTTCTGATGAAAACAACGTGTTCCAATTTTGCAGTCACTGATTACATTTGCATTTAAAGTTTTGCAAAAGGTGGTCTAAGATATGCAAGTCGGGCACTATGGAAAGAAAATTATCAGAAGTTCTGTAAATGTATTTGATCATTGCTGTTCTGCTACAGATATGTTTCAATACAGCTCCCCAAAAATGTTCACAATTGACAAAAACTGTAGTGAGTGTGGGAGATATTTGGGAGACATCCTCCCTGATGGATTGGGCATGTGGTTCCTGCTGTGTTTATGTTATTAGTCATCCTAATGTTTTATCTGGCATCAGTCTCCTACAATGTGCTCTGTATGTTAAGAGAGGGGGGATCAACAAATTGGTGAGGGAATGAGAGCAGGAGGGAGAGAGAGCAGGGATAAGAGGGAAGGAAAAGAGAGGGAGAGATAGTCAAAGGGTATAGGCGCAGCAGTCTAAGGCAGTGCAAGAGGCGTCACTGCAGTCCCTGGTTCGAATCCAGGCTGCATCACATCCGGCCTAGATTGGGAGTCCCATCGGGCGGCGCACAGTTGGCCCAGCATCGTCAAGGTTGGCTGGGTAGGCCGTCATTGTAAAGAAGAATTTGTTCTTAACTGACTTGCCTAGTTAAATAAAGGTTCAAATAAACAAATAACATTTGGAAAAAATAATCAAATAAAATAGGGGCAGGGAGAAAGAAAGGGAAAGATGGAGACTCTCATGAGGAAAAACTGACCCATTTCTCTCTCTCTCTCTCTTTCTCTCTCTCTCTCTCTCAGACAGCTTGGAGTGAGGTTACTGGAAAAACGGACCCCTTTCTCTCTCTCCCTCTCTCTCTCTCTCTCTCTCAGACAGCTTGGAGTCAGGTTACTGGAAAAATGGACCTCTCTCTCTCTCTCTCTCTCTCTCTCTCAGACAGCTTGGAGTGAGGTTACTGGAAAAACTGACCCCTTTCTCTCTCTCTCTCAGACAGCTTGGAGTGAGGTTACTGGAAAAACTGACCCCTTTCTCTCTCTCTCTCAGACAGCTTGGAGTGAGGTTACTGGAAAAACGGACCCCTTTCTCTCTCTCTCTCAGACAGCTTGGCGTGAGGTTACTGGAAAAAGTGACGGTGAATATGAGTTAATAATGCAACAGGTTTGGTAACACACAGGCAAAATGCAAACAGAGTCCACATAAGGCGACAGTTTATGGGACCAATATTCCTCTGTGATTATCATTTAGAAAGTGTCAACCTCTGCTCTCCCAAATGAATGGTCAGAACTGGGGACTGATCCCTTTGGGTTGCGGCTTAATTTAAGTTCAGTTAAAACAGGGGTTTTGCTAGAAAGACTAATTTTGTTGACCTCAATTGATCAGAAAAATTACTTCAAAATATTTACGTGGGTGCCTCCCAGTGCAAGGGGGATTGAAAATCGCTGTCATTGCAGAAGAATTTGCAGTGAGGCTTAAGTTAGACAAGGTGACTTTTGACACTAGTGACAACAAGAGGATCATTCCAATGAAAGACAACATTCTCACCCAAACGAACGCACCTCTTTCAGCTCAGCCCATCACAACAGGCCAATACACCTCTTTCAGCTCAGCCCATCACAACAGGCCAATGCACCTCTTTCAGCTCAGCCCATCACAACAGGCCAATGCACCTCTTTCAGCTCAGCCCCGTCACAACAGACCAATGCACCTCTTCAACTCAGCCATCTCATATTTTATTTATCTATTTTTAAGTCAGTTAAGAACAAATTCTTATTTACAATGCCGGCCTACAGAACAGGCCAATGCACCTCTTTTACCTCAGCCCTCTCACTTTCATTCAACACCCCATTAAGTTCAGTTCAAGGGGAAGGCTTGTAGCCTATACTCAGCTCAGCGCCGCAATTAGAGCCAAAGCTGTTTCACAGCAATGTAAGTATGTTTACCCCTGGATTACCTCATGGCTCTGTAACCTCAGCCTCTGCACTTTCTTAACGTGGCTCCGTCTTCATGGAGAGTGACAGCCACATTTATTTTCAGCTGTGCTCTATAAAGGGCCAATAGCAGTCAGAAGGCAATACAACGGGCCTGATTCTTTATGCATCATGCCGACAGAAATAAACATCTCTCTGGGAAGAAGAAGGGCGGGGGTGTATGCTTCATGATTAATGACTCATGGTGTAATCATAACAACATACAAGAACTCAAGTTCTTTTGTTCACCTGACCTAGAATTCCTTACAATCAAATGCCGACCATATCTCCCAAGAGAATTCTCGTCAGTTATTATCACAGCCGTGTACAGTGAGGGAAAAAAGTATTTGATCCCCTGCTGATTTTGTACGTTTGCCCACTGACAAAGAAATTATCAGTCTATAATTTTAATGGTAGGTTTCTTTGAACAGTGAGAGACAGAATAACAACAACAAAAAGCCAGAAAAACGCATGTCAAAAATGTTATAAATTGATTTGCATTTTAATGAGGGAAATAAGTATTTGACCCCTCTACAAATCATGACTTAGTACTTGGTGGCAAAACCCTTGTTGGCAATCACAGGTTAAATGCAGTGGTTTGCACTTTCAGTTTTGCGCGAATATCGCTGTCTATCCACGGTTTCTGGTTAATGTAAGTTTTAATATGGGAATATGGCCGAATATAAACAGTGTAGTTATTCCCTCCACAAGGCAATCAAACAAGCGAAATGTCGGTATAGGGACAAAGTGGAGTGGCAATTCAACAGATCAGACACGAGACGCATGTGACAGGGTCTAGAGGCAAATACGGACACAAAAAGAAAACCAGCCACGTCACGGACACCGACATCTTGTTTCCAGACAAACTAAACACCTTCTTTGCCCGCTGTGAGGATAATATAGTGCCACCAACATGGCCCACTACCAAGGACTGTGGGCCCCCTCTCTCCTTCTCCATGGCCGACTTGAGTAAGACGTTTAAAAATGTTAACCCTCGCAAGGCTGCCAGGCCCAGACGGCATCCCTAGCCGCGTCCTCAGAGCATGCGCAGACCAGCTGGCTGGTGTGTTTACGGACATATTCAATCTCTCCCTATCTCAGTCTGCTGTCCCCACATGCTTCAAGATGGTCACCACTGTTCCTGTACCCAAGAAGGCAAAGCTAACTGAACTAAATGACTATCGCCCCGTAGCACTCACTTCTGTCATCATGACGTGCTTTGAGAGACTAGTCAAGGATCATATCACCTCCACCTTACCTGCCACCCCAAACCCACTTCAATTTGCATACCGCCCCAAAAGGTACAAAGACGATGCATCGCCATCACTCTGTACACTGCCCTATCCCATCTGGACAAGTGGAATACCCATGTAAGAATGCTGTTCATCGACTACAGCTCAGCATTTAACAGCATAGCTCATCTTTAAGCTTGAGGCCTTGGGTTTCAACCCCGCCCTGTGCAAATGGGTCCTGGACTTTCTGACGGGCCACCCCCAGATGGTGAATGTAGGAAACAACATCTCCACTCTGCTGATCCTCAACACTGGGGCCCCACAATGGTGTGTGCTTCAACCCCCTCCTGTACTCCCTGTTCACCCATGACTGTGTGGCCATGCACGCCTCCAACTCAATCATCAAGTTTGCAGACGACACAACAGTAGCGGGCTTGATTTTTTAATATATTTTTTTTACCTTTATTTAACTAGGCAAGTCAGTTAAGAACAAATTCTTATTTTCAATGACGGCCTAGGAACAGTGGGTTAACTGCCTGTTCAGGGGCAGAACGACAGATTTGCAACCTTCCGGTTACTAGTCCAACGCTCTAACCACTAGGCTACGCTGCCGCCCCAACAACGACGAGACCGCCTGCAGGGAGGAGGTGAGGGCACTCGGAGTGTGGTGTCAGGAAAACAACCTCTCACTCAACATCAACAAAACAAAGGAGATGATCGTGGACTTCAGGAAACAGCAGAGGGAGTTTTAAGATCCTCGGCGTACCCATCATGGACAAACTGAAATGGTCCACCCACACAGACAGTGTGGTGAAGAAGGCGTAACAGCACCTCTTCAACCTCAGGAGGCTGAAGAAATGTGGCTTGTCACCAAAAACACTCAAAAACCTTTACAGATGCAAAAATTGAGAGCATCCTGCCGGGCTGTTTCACCACCTGGTACGGCAACTGCACTGCCCACAACCGCAAGGCTCTCCAGAGGGAAGTGCGGTCTGCACAACGCATCACCAGGGGCAAACTACCTGCCCTCCAGGACACCTACAGCATCCGATGTCACAGGAAGGCCAAAAAGATAATCAAGGACAACAGGGCCACTACCTGTTCCCACCGCTATCATCCAGAAGACGAGGTCAGTAAAGGTGCATTAAAGCTGGGACAGAGAGACTGAACAACAGCTTCTATCTCAAGGCCATCAGACTGTTAAATCAGTGACACAAAGAGTGACACAAAGTGACACATCAGTGACACAAAGAGGCTGCTGCCTCCATACAGACTCTAAATCATTGGCCACTTTAATAAATGGATTACTAGTCACTTTAATAATGTTTACATACAGTTGAAGTCGGAAGTTTATATACACCTTAGCCAAATACATTTAAACTCAGTTTTTCACAATTCCTGACATTTAATCCCAGTAAAAAATTCCCTGTTTTAGGTCAGTTAGGATCACCACTTTATTTTAAGAATGTGAAATGTCAGAATAATAGTAGAGAGAATAGTTTATTTCAGCTTTTATTTCTTTCATCACATTCCCAGTGGATCAGAAGTTTACATACACTCAATTAGTATTGGGTAGCATTGCATTTACATTGTTTAACATGGGTCAAACGTTTTGGGTAACCTTCCACAAGCTTCCCACAATAAGTTGGGTGAATTTTGGCCCATTCCTCCTGACAGAGCTAGTGTAACTGAGTCAGGTTTGTAGGCCTCTGTGCTCGCACATGCTTTTTCAGTTCTGCCCACAAATGTTCTATAGCATTGAGGTCAGGATTTTGTGATGGTCACTCCAATACCTTGACTTTGTTGTCCAGAAGAAATTTTGCTACAACTTTGGAAGTATGCTTGGGGTCATTATTCATTTGGTAGGCCCATTTGCAACCAAGCTTTAACTTCCTGACTGATGTCTTGAGATGTTGCTTCAATATATCCACATAATTTTCCTACCTCATGATGCCATCTATTTTGGAAAGTGCACCAGTCCCTCCTACAACAAAGCACCCCCACAACATGATGCTGCCACCCCTGTGCTTCACGGTTGGGATGGTGTTCTTTGGCTTGCAAGCCTCCCCCTTTTTCCTCAAAACATAACGATGGTCATTGTGGCAAAACAGTTCTATTTTTGTTTCATCAGACCAGAGGACATTTCTCCAAAAAGTACAATCTTTGGCTCCATGTGCAGTTGCAAACCGTAGTCTGGCTTTTTTTATGGTGGTTTTGGAGCAGTGGCTTCTTCCTTGCTGAGCGGCCTTTCAGGTTGTGTCGATATGGGACTCGTTTTACTGTGTATATAGATACTTTTGTACCTGTTTCCTCCAGCATCTTCACAATACAATGTCCTTTGCTGTTGTTCTGGGATTGATTTGCACTTTTCCCACCAAAGTACGTTCATCTCTAGGAGGCGTTTGGAAATTACTCCCAAGGATGAACCAGACATGTGGAGTTCTACAAAAAAAATTCTGGAGGTCTTGGCTGATTTCTTTGATGTTCCCATGATGTCAAGAAAAGAGGCACTGAGTTTGAAGGTAGGCTTGAAATACATCGACAGGTACACCTCCAATTGACTCAAATTGAGTAAATTAGCCTATCAAAAGCTCCTAAGGCCATGACACCATTTTCTGGAATTTTCCAAGTTGTTTAAAGGCAGAGTCAGCTTAGTGTATGTAAACTTCTGACCCACTGGAATTGTGATACAGTGAATTATAAGTGAAATAATCTGTCTGTAAACAATTGTTGGAAAAATGACGTGTCATGCACAAAGTATATGTCTTAACTGACTTGCCAAAACTATAGTTGATTAACAAGAAATTTGTGGAGTGTTTGAATAACGAGTTTTAATGACTCCAACATAAGTGTATGTTATCTTCCGACTTCAACTGTATCTTGCATTACTAATCTCATATGCATATACTGTATTCTATACCATCTATTGCATCTTTCCTATGCTGCTCGGTCATCACTCATCCATATATTTTATATTACTCCATCCCTTTATTTAGATTTCTGTCTATTAGGTAGTTGCTGTGCAATTGTCAGATTACTTGTTTGATTTTACTGCACTGTCGGAACTTGAAGCACAAGCATTTCACTACATTCGCATTAACATCTGCTAACCATGTGTTTGTGACCAATAAAATTGTATTTAGATTTGATGTTGTCTCTGACCTAGTCAGTGTGGAATGTCACAAAGGGATCACACTGTTCTATATGTTCCATTAGAAAATGTCATGCCCTCTCCAACTTAGACCCATAATGAATCCTTAGCCCCCTAACCACCAGGCACTTCTTTAAGTCTGTAACGTAGCCCAGGGCTTTCTCCATTATGCAGATTGGAGTCCTGAGGAAGTGGCTCACTGCTTCACGCTTGTGTGTCTGCGGTAGAATCCTCTCCAGGCGGCTTCCTGAAGATGTTTTGTATTTCATTGTTTGCATGCTACTGAAAATCAATAAGCCCTGGGGGCTGATGATGATGTAAGAGGAAGTGCTGGGTTATCAATATAACACTGCATGAGTCACGCTGTCATGACTTCCGCCGAAGTCGGTCCCTCTCCTTGTTCGAGCGGCGTTCGGCGGTCGACGTCACCGGCCTTCTAGCCATCGCCGATCCACTTTTCATTTTCCATTTGTTTTTTCCTTGTTTTACACACCTGGTTTCAATTCCCCAATTACAGGTTCATTATTTAACCCTCTGTTTTCCCCATGGTTTTTGAGCGTGTTTGTCTATTGTAAGTTCAGTCCGATGTTTGTGGGCTTGGTGTTACTTCATGTATTTACAATTTTTGAGTAAAGTTCCTTTTGTTACTCATTTCTGCTGTTCTGCGCCTGACTCCTCTGCACCAGCTACACCCAGATCCTTACACACACAAAAATCTAACAGGAAGTGACTTGCTTTCCTTTTCCAAACACAACCAATCAAAATGCTACACTTATTCACCAGGTCACACAAACACTCCTCACATGTGCAAACACTAATAGCTTAACTGATCACTAACCAATCACTGCTTTACTGTAGTATAGGTCTATAAATAGGTCAAAGGTCAGATGACCTGTTTTGAACAATGGATGCCAACAATGGACAGAGAGTAAGAGGAGTAGGAGGGAGAGGAAGAGGACGAGGGCGAAGAAGAGAAGGAAGGAGAGGCATCTCTAATGAGATTAGGGCAAAATTTGTTGATCATGTGATCAACCACGGTTTGACCATGAGAGAGACTGGACTAAGAGCCCAATTTGAGTCGATTTACAGTGGCGTCCATAATTCGAACCTTCAGAAATGAGAACAGGTATGCAACTATCTAATGACTATTTTAGCATTACAGTAATGTACTGTAAAATACGTATGACTTCATAGTATTGCATAAACATTTGTAACTCTAAGCCATCCATTTACTGCACTGCATTGAATGAATAAGGTTGGTTATCATGCTGTACTACATTTTTTTGTACAGTTCCTATGCTGAACACATACTGTGTTTGAATTCTGTACAGAGTGGAAAGGCAAAGACATCATGGAGGACGAGGATGCTTGTTTACAGATGTACAAGAGACTGCAATTATAAATATGGTCTATGTGGGGACATAGAGGTTGCCTCTGTCCAAGGTTGGATACGCCATGCTAGGAGATTCTTCCCTCGATGTTTGGCAAGAGAACCTATCTTGTGATGTGGACGAAGTATCATGGCCAGACTCAGGCCGGAGAAGAGATGAAGCGTAGCTTAGCACTGGTGACTGCCCCCCCCCCCCCTACCAATTCCTGTACTGCCCCCTTGGGACGCCACACACACAATTGTGTTCCTTACTGTATTCTAAAGAATATACTTTTGGTTTACATATGTTTATGTTTTTTTTGTATGCTACTGTATACAACAGTAATGTTTGGCCTAATAAATATTTTCTGTTTCTACATTGCAATGGTGTTTACAGTGTACTTGTTACCCCTCTCAGCCGATTACTTTCACTGTAGAACATTGTATTGAAATGTAGATATAAGCCTATGAAAGACCAAAGAGCTTTAGATTTAGAACAACCGTGTTTACATGGTATATCCAAAAATGTAGTATTATGAAAGCAGTGTTTGCCATTTGATGCAAATGCTTTATTCTGAAATGTGTTTATGGCATTTTGAATGCAGTGTTACATTTTGAAGGAGATGTGAGGCATTTTGCATTTTGTGTGTGCAGTTTTGGGAATTGTCTGTAGTTTTGAAAAAAAAGGAGACAGTTTTGAAAACTTGTGTAAGCAGTTGGAAAAAACTGTAATCTGTTAATGGCCCCTAACTACCCATCCGTGGCATGGACAGTGAGTCACATCCACTTGGCACAGGGCCCAATAGCAGCGCCTGGCAGTGTTTCTACCTCTCCACACAGTGAGCTCTACAGGATCAACAGCAACCCTCTGCACAACACACACATACAGTACACTTACTCCTGCCCCACACACACACGCACGTCTTGCTATGCACACAATCCTCTCGCTACAAACTGCTACACACACTCCTCATGCCATAAATACACTTAGACCAAACACACAATCATCCTACTACACACACACTCCTGCCACACTTGCCCACCTACTCACTCCACACAAATGCATTGTTCCTGTTCTGCTGAGGCCAAAGAAAGGTCAACCTATGATTGACTGAAGTGGTAAAAAAGAAGGCTTTTGTTAGCCTGATTGAGTGTTTTTTTCCCATAATGATCATGGTTAAAGAGTAAATATGCCTAACATCTGATTATATATATATATAGGCTAAATCAGGACAAAAGCAGTGGAGGTACATTAATGGTTGGTCTTCTCACTTCTCCCCCTCTTACCAGCATATACAGTGAGGCATTGTATTTCCACAGTTGATGCGATGCTAGAAGAGGTTGGAGAGTCAGTTTAAACACAATTCTGCCACTTATGAGTCACTAGAGGACTAGTGTGTGTGTGCATGTGTGTGTAGTCCCAAGAGAGAGCGAAAGAACCAGGTGCAAAATTGCTGTGAAACTCCAGAGAGAAAGGCAACACAAACCTCCTTTAGCTGTGGTGAACAACACACACACTTATTTACCTCACCCTCAAGCTCCTACACAAAGTGAAAATGCACACTCCACTTTAAGAAACCACTGAGCATTGCCAGCACCTTCACAGAAAAATGTGTGGATGTAGGCCTACTGGAGAGTAGAATACATTTTCATTGTGGGCAACAATTGAAATCAAAGGGAAAGAAGACGAGAGGAAAACAGAGGAAGAGACAGTAGCATATGTTATTAGTTACTTTGCGTTGCCACGTTTTTCGGAGTGTCTGTGGCTGTGTATCCCATGCGTTATTGAAATGTACTGTAGTCATACCGTAGACATTAGTGAATCCCTCCCACACAGAACATGAGGAACATTAAATGACCTGCCATACCTGGTCAGCCCATTGCACAGGTTATTTGGGGTCATATAAAAAATCAAATCAAATCAAATGTTATTTGTCACATACACATGGTTAGTAGATGTTAATGCAAGTGTAGCGAAATGCTTGTGCTTCTAGTTCCGACCATGCAGTAATATCTAACAAGTAATCTAACCTAACAATTTCATAACTACCTTATATACACAAGTGTAAAGGAATTAATAAGAATATGTACATAAAAATATATGAATGAGTGATGGCCGAACGGCATAGGCAAGATGCAATAGATGGTATAGAGTACAGTATATACATATGAGATGAGTAATGTAGGGTATGTAAACATCATATAAAGTGTCATTGTTTAAAGTGACTAGTGATACATTTATTACATCAAATCTTTCATTATTAAAGTGGCTAGAGATGAGTCAGTATGTTGGCAGCAGCCACTCAATGTTAGTGAAGGCTGTTTAACAGTCTGATGGCCTTGAGATAGAAGCTGTTTTTCAGTCTCTCGGTCCCTGCTTTGATGCACCTGTACTGACCTCGCCTTCTGGATGATAGCGGGGTGAACAGGCAGTGGCTCGGGTGGTTGTTGTCCTTGATGATCTTTTTGGCCTTCCTGTGACATTGGGTGGTGTAGGTGTCCTGAAGGGCAGGTAGTTTTCCCCCGGTGATGCGTTGTGCAGACCTCACTACCCTCTGGAGAGCCTTACGGTTGTGGGCGGAGCAATTGCCGTACCAGGCGGTGATACAGCCCGACAGGATGCTCTCGATTGTGCATCTGTAGAAGTTTGAGTGCTTTTGGTGACAAGCCAAATTTCTTCAGCTTCCTGAGGTTAAAGAGGCGCTGCTGCGCCTTCTTCACCACGCTGTATGTGTGGGTGGACCATTTCAGTTTGTCCATGATGTGTACACTGAGGATCTTAAAACTTTCCACCTCCTCCACTACTGTCCCGTCGATGTGTATAGGGGGGTGCTCCCTCTGCTGTTTCCTGAAGTCCACGATCATCTCTTTTGTTTTTGTTGACATTGAGTGTGAGGTTATTTTCCTGACACCACACTCTGAGGACCCTCATCTCCTTCCTGTAGGCCGTCTCGTCGTTGTTGGTAATCAAGCTTACCACTGTAGTGTCGTCTGCAAACTTGATGATTGAGTTGGAGGCGTGCATGGCCATGCAGTCATGGGTGAACAGGGAGTACAGGAGAGGGCTGAGAACGCACCCTTGTGGGGCCCCAGTGTTGAGGATCAGCGGGGTGGAAATATTGTTACCTACCCTCACCACCTGGGGGGGCGGCCCGTCAGGAAGTCCAGGACCCAGTTGCACAGGGCGGGGTCGAGACCCAGGGTCTCGAGCTTAATGACGAGTTTGGAGGGTACTATGGTGTTAAATGCTGAGCTGTAGTCGAGCTGTAGTCGATGAACATAGTTCACTGCTAGTTCAACTGAAACTGGAACTAAAACTGGTGACATTTATATCAGAGTATCTACTAGGTTGGTTGCCAGGAGAAGAATGGTTATGGTGGCAGAGGTTGGAGCTAACTCCAAAAAGGGAAGTGAAATGATCGAGTAAATCTGTCTTTTTTTTCTTGCATTTTCTTGTTCAGCTGCTGTGCCACATCTGACTGTCTTTGACTGTGTGTAATAGCTTTCTTTTGTTCTGCTCTGTCGTGAGTCACTCCTCTATCTTGTCAGACAGATTAGAATTTCCCTTCCCCCTGTTACACATCATGATGTATCAAAATGAGAAGTTATATGGAAAGTGCATCATGAGAAGAGTTTATTGAGTTGGAACCTCCCCTGAAGCAGGCTCCATCACAAAGCTTTTCTCAGAGGTCTTTTTATTGACCCAGAAGGGCCGATAGCTTTTTAATTTTTTTTAAAAATTATTTAACCTTTATTTAACTACGAAATTCAGTTAAGAACAAATTCTTATTTACAATGATAGCCTACCAAAAGGCTGGGATTTAAAAAAAAAAAAAAAAAATTTTATAATAAATTGAATAAAAATATAGGACAAAACTCACATCACGACAAGATAGACAACACAACACTACATGAAGAGAGACCTAAAACAACAACAGCAACATGGCAGCAACACATGACAACACAGCATGGTAGCACCACAACATGACAACAACATGGTAGCTGTCACGTCCTGACCTTAGTTCCTTTTTTATGTCTCTATTTTGGTTTGGTCAGGGTGTGAGTTGGGGTGGGCATTCTATGTTTTTTCTATGTTTTCTATTTCTATGTGTTTGGCCTGGAATGGTTCTCAATCAGAGGCAGCTGTCAATCGTTGTCTCTGATTGAGAACCACACTTAGGTAACCTTTTCCCACCTGTGTTTTGTGGGTAATTATTTTTCTGTGTGTGCTTGTGGGCACCTCGGTTGGGTCACGGTCTTTGCTGTTTACCTGTTTTTTTGGGGGGGGGGGGGTTATTTCGTTTTTTGGGGGTTATTTCGTTTTCACTTTTATTAAAAGATGTGGAACTACATGCACGCTGCGCCTTGGTTGATTTATGACAGGGAGTTTGAGGATAGCGAGTGTGACAGTAGCAACACAACATGGTAGCAGCACAAAACAGGGTACAAACATTATTGGGCACAGACAACTGCACAAAGGGCAAGAAGGTAGAGACAACAATACATCACACAAAGCAACCACAACTGTCAGTAAGAGTGTCCATGATTGAGTCTTGGAATGAAGAGATTAAGATAAAACTGTCCAGTTTGAGTGTTCGTTCCAGTCGCTAGCTGCAGCGAACTGAAAAGACAAGCCACCAAAGGATGTGTGTGCTTTGGGGACCTTTAACAGAATGTGACTGGCAGAACAGGTGTTGTATGTGAAAGATGACGGGTGCAGTAGATATCTCAGATAGGGGGGAATGAGGCCTAAGAGGGTTTGATCAATAAGCATCAACCAGTGGGTCTTGTGACGGGTACACAGAGATGAGCAGTTTACAGAGGAGTATAGAGTACATTGATGTGTCCTATAAGGAGCATTAGTGGCAAATCTGATCTCCGAATTGTAAAGAACATCTAGCCTCTCGAAAGCACTCTTGCCTGCCGATCTATAAATTACGTATCCATAATCTAGCATGGGTAGGATGGTCATCTGAATCAGGATTTGTTTGGCAGCTGGGGTGAAAGAGGAGTGATTACGATAGAGAAAACTAAGTCTACATGTAACTTTAGCCCGCAGCTTTTATATGTGTTGAGAGAAGGACAGTGTGCCGTCAAGACATACTCCCAAGTACTTGTATGAGGTGACTACCTCAAGCTCTAAACCCTCAGAGGTAGTAATCACACCTTTGAGGAGAGGGGTATTGTTCTTACCAAATCACATGACCTTCGTTTTGGAGGTGTTCAGAACCAGAATAAGGGAAGAGAGCTTGTTGGACACTAAGAAAGCTTTGTTATAGAGCATTTAACACAATCTGTGGAGGGGCCAGCTGAGTATAAGACTATCATCTGCATTTGGACTGTTGTTGATGTGTGCAGAGGGTCCCTGGTTCGCGCCCGGGTATGGGCGAGGGGACGGTCTAAAGTTATACTGTTACATTGGTGCCGTGACCTGGATCACTGGTTGCTGCGGAAAAGGAGGAAGGTCAAAAGGGGGGTGAGTGTAACGGATGTGAAACGGCTAGCTTAGTTAGCGGTGCGCGCTAAATAGCGTTTCAATCGGTGACGTCACTTGCTCTGAGACCTTGAAGTAGTAGTTCCCCTTGCTCTGCAAGGGCCGCGGCTTTTGTGGAGCGATGGGTAACGATGCTTCGTGGGTGACTGTTGTTGATGTGTGCAGAGGATCCCTGGTTCGCGCCCGGGTATGGGCGAGGGGACGGTCTAAAGTTATACTGTTACACAAGGGCAATGGTGATATCATTTAGGACCTTTAAGATTGCAGTGACACATCCATAACCTGTGCGGAAACTAGATTGCGTCCCAGAGACATCAAGAAAGCCAATCAGTTGTTTTTTGACAAGTTTTTCCAATACTTAAACAGAGCAAAATAGAAATAGGCCTATAACAGTTAGGATCAGCTTGATCTCCCCCATTAAATAAAGGACGGACTGTGGCTGCCTTCCAAGCAATGGGAACCTCCCCAGAGAGGAGAGACAGGTCAAAGAAAATCAGAGATAGGCTTGGCGATGATAGGGGCAGCAACCTTAAAGAAGAAAGGGTCTAAACCATCTGACCCAGATGGTTTTTCGTGGTCAAGTTTATCTAGCTGCAGCTTGAGGTCACGTTACTGCAAAACACAACAGGCTATTCTTTGTGGCTTAAAGTTGAGTCTGCCCTTTATTCACAAATCTTCCATGAAAAACTCTTCCATGAAACTCTTCCATGAAAAAAATGATATATGCTGTGTTCAAAATACATATATTGTCCAGATTTTTGTAGTTTGTCTCAGTTATGAAATAGTCTGTTTGATTTGTGAAAGATACAGTATCTGCATGTGTTTCAATGCTCCCGAAGTGACGCAGCAGTTTAAGGCACTGCATCTCAGTGCTAGAGGCATCACTACAAACCCTGGTTTGTTTCCAGGCTGTATTACAACCAGTTGTGATTGGGAGTTCTATCGGTCAGCGCACAATTGGCCCAGCGTCGTCCGGGTTAGGGTTTGGCCGGAGGAGGCCGTCATTGTAATAAGAATTTGTTCTTAACAGACTTGCCTAGTTAAATAAAAGTTAAATAAAGGTAAAAATAAATAAATAGGTGACCTATAGCATTCAGGGGTAGATTATACAGTAGGCTACAAGCAATCTTTGAAAGCCCATTAATGTCACACCTTTACCACTACGTTCTAATAGTCACTTAATAGTCATGGGACATGTCAATTTTGCAAAGGGCATTCATCTACATAACTCATCATGTGTAACAAGAATCGAAATGAAATAGCTGAAGACATAAAGTGTATACATGTGCATAAAGCTAGGCTAAGTATACAGATGCCAGCACATCCATTGTTTTTTGTTGTTGTAGAAAATGTTCTTAAAATGACTCTAAAATTAACTTGATGTTTCATGCACGACATGTATTGTAGCTGAATATCTAAAGTGCATTTGATCATCTATACATGGATAAAGGAAGTGTCTGCATGATATGAATGGCTGGATGCTTAATTCAATGCTAAATCAATGCTTAATTTATATCCAGGGCTGTTTTCCTTTCCATGGAGATTTTCCACTTTAAAAAAAAACAGACTACTTTTCAAATAGCTAGACTACCAAAGCAACCAGGTTTGATGGTTTTCAAAAATGGCAAATCAATGCCCTACTAACTATTTCCTTAAATAACATAACAGTTCAAAAAGGAAGAACTTCGTTTTGTTCAGGAGAGTGGAGTGCAGCAAATGTAGCTATAAAATGTATGTTAAATTTGGTAAATCAAAGTGTAAAGTTGTTCAACCAAGATATCGAATGAACGTAAAAGACGCTACTGGTAACCTGGCAACACAAAAACCTCCCTGACCAATCAAGGGCTTCGCTCAGCGTATTAATATCATCAAATAGGAAGCCTACCTAGTTAGTTGTTTTAAAAATCCAAGGCTGCCAATGCTGTGGTATTTGAAGCACGATTATTGGTAAATATTTTGTATTCTAATTTGTATTGATTCATCTGAAGCTAGCTAGGTTTCTGTGACTAGATAAGGTACATTGTAGTACGACATTGTCGACGGCTGTTCAGCCAATTGATCTTCCGTTTATAAGAAGGCGTTTCTTTAGTTAATGCGTAGCTACAAGAGCTGAAATGTTAGTTTGACACACGAGGGGATTAATTGAAGTGTCCGCACGAATGCTCAGTTAACATCTTATTCTTGTGCAATTTGAATGCCTTGAGAAGATAATTATAACCGTATGTATATTTTTCATATTAGCTAATTCAGTGCTTGTGTGCTCCCTTTTGCTAGCTACATCCTTGGTCATGTAACGTTATATCCTTGCAAACCAAACTGTTTGACGTGCCTGTTTGTGAGATATACATTTTAGGCTCGCGAGCAGTTAACTTATTACATGTTTAGTTTATAAATGTTACATGCTGTAGCTGCCTATCTTGTGTATGTAACTCTTCTTTTTTAACAGTTTGCTGTTGCTTGAAGTGATTTTACTAGATAATTTCTGTTAGTTACATGTCTGCCAGGTATAGTATCTGGCTGGCTCGTATGTAGCACGAGCCTGTTCTGTCGGTTTTCAGATTCAACTACACTGGCGCGTATTGTAAAATTAACTAGGCAGTCAATTTGTAATGCACAATTGTTGCCGTTATTCATGGATTCATTCTTTCCCCAAATGTAAATACTTCGCAGATGTATTAGAAATAATCCCACCACCCCCGAAATTAAATGTACATTGTTACGTTTAGTTCTAACATTTAACCAAGTATTTAAGTGTTTTATTATTGAGTAGTTTTAGCACGATGTTCGCGACATCTAAAATATTGCTCTCAGGAGCAACTTTTTCATTTCTCTGCTACTTGGATAGCTAGTTCTCGAATGAAAGCATGTTGTCTGACTGTTCTAGAAGTACAGGGAGGTATTATTTAGTAGAATAACGTGAGTTGCCCAATTATTATTTAACATGTCTCGTGGTCATTCTGCATTTCAATACTGCTATTTGTAATCAAGTGTGTCATGAATGGCTATCATGATTTGACGTAACCGTAATTGTCTATTATAGCTAGCCTACATCAGTGATATATCATGCCCAAGTCATCTCACAAAGGCAGGAATTCCAGTGCATTCTGTTTTGGCATCTCATCCCAGACAAATGCATGTTCCGTGGGTTCAGAAACTACTAGAATTTTTTTTGTATTTCAAACTAATTGTGGCTTTTCTTCACCTTTTCTGTCCTAGTTCATTTAAATACACTTAGAAGATGGCTAACAAGGCAGAGTCCACTATGAGCACTAGTGAGAGTGTGTCCCACAGCGTGCTGAGCTGGGACCAGGTGAGCCGTCTTAATGAGGTCCTGACAGAGGTGGTGCCTGTCCATGGCCGAGGGAACTTCCCCACTCTGGAGGTGCGGCTGAAGGACATTGTGCAGATGGTGCGCACCAGGCTGCAGCTAAGGGGGATTAAAGTGAAAGACGTCCGTCTGAACGGCTCTACAGCCAGCCACGTGCTGGTGCAGGACATTGGCTGGAGCTACAAGGACCTGGATGTCATTTTCAGGGTGGACCTGCCCCAGGAGTCAGGGTTCCAGCTGGTCAAAGATGTGGTGCTAGGCACCCTGCTGGACTTCCTCCCTGAGGGGGTGAACAAGGAGAAGATCACCCCCATGACTCTGAAGGAGGCCTATGTTCAGAAGTTAGTCAAGGTGTATAATGAGCAGGACCGCTGGAGCCTCATCTCCCTCTCCAACAACAACGGACGCAATGTGGAGCTCAAATTTGTGGACTCTATCCGCCGGCAGTTTGAGTTCAGTGTGGACTCATTCCAGATCGTGCTAGACTCACTGCTCACCTACTATGACTTTTCGCCAGGGAACCCCATGTCTCGCCACTTCCACCCCACCGTGGTGGGCGAGAGCGTGTACGGGGACTTTGGCGCGTCTCTGGATCACCTCATGAACAAGCTGATTGCCACCAAGCGGCCAGAGGAGATCCGTGGTGGGGGCCTGCTCAAGTACTGCAACCTGCTGGTAAGGGACTTCCGGCCCACCTCGGTGGAGGAGTTCAAGGGCCTGGAGCGCTACATGTGCTCCCGCTTCTTCATCGACTTCCCTGACATTGGCGAGCAGCAGCGCAAGCTGGAGGCCTACCTGCAGAGTCACTTTGTGGGCGAGGAGAAGAGCAAGTATGACTACCTCATGATCCTGCGGCGTGTGGTCAACGAGAGCACGGTGTGTCTCATGGGCCACGAGAGGCGGCAGACCCTCAACCTCATCTCACTGACGGCCTTCAGGGTCCTGGCTGAGCAGAACGCCATTCCCGACGCCTCTAGCGTCACTTGCTACTACCAGCCGGCGCCCTACGTCCGAGACCACAACTTTAGCAACTACTACGTGGCCTCTTGTAACCAGAACATTCCAACATGGCTGCCATGTAACTGAAAGACACACGCACACAAGAGAAGACTGCTGCTTTGAGGGGGGGGGGGGGGGGGGGGGGGGGGAAGAAGAAAAAAAAGATAAATAGGCTCCCCATAAACACAAATTGGGCCATAACTGGGATTTCCCTCTGGTCATAAAGGATCTATTTAAATGGACAAGTGGTTTTTTTTTTTTTTTGGACTCCCTTCTCCTTTCTCATTACTTATCTGCAGAGGTGTCAAGATAAATTGCTCCAAAGTGATATCTAAGTGTTTGGATTCATGTTATTTAGCCTTTTTTTCATATTGCAATGTTTTTGTTCCCCCCTTTTTTTCCCCTATTCTGAGTTTTGAATTAAGGTCCTGATTCAATAATGAATGGTCCTTGGTGCCTTACTGTCTGTCTTCCCCTGATAAGTATATTTGGTCCATCTTAATAGAAAGGGGGGGGGGAATTGTGTGTTTGGGTTGTGTATTTAAGAAATGCGAGAAGACTGGGGGTGCAGAATGTTAATTGTGTAGTGACTAAAAATGTGAAATGATTCCTGAGCTGACATGGATGTTTAGCTTCCTGTTGCGCAGTAGTGGGTTGCTCATCAGTGTTTGGGGATTTTCTATTAGTGAGATGACTTCATATTCATTTCCTTTAGAAGGCATCCAAGGTAAAAGGGAGGCCAAGGAACTGCTCATTTAGTTTTAAATCAAAGGTGTAAATTGGGGAAAGTCATATTACTAGCACAGCAGTGTTCTCTAGCGGCCAGAGTGCCTGTGCCGTGTAGACTTGGTAATTGTATTTTCCACTGTGAATGTTGGTGACAGCCTCCTAAATCTGTTCAGCCCTTTCTTTTTTTCTTTTCTTTAAGGACTTTATTCAGTCAAGACTGGATTTGAGTGTACTATGTAGGGTGTAAAGTGGCTTCCTCTCCTTGTGTCCTCTCCTCCATGCAACAGGTCAAATAGAACTGTAGAAAGCCTATCCAAACCTTTTGCCTGTTTGCGTTAATGCTTGAAAGGAGACTAGGGGAGGACGCCATGAATGAGTATTGACAAGCACCCCCATACAGTGACTGTTGGGCCTTTATTTGCCCACTGAGCTGGGCTAATGTATGTTGTGTGGCGTTACTATTTTCTTTTAAACTTCTTCCAAATTGTCAGTGTTCATGGTCCACCTGGTGGGTTCTATACTGTAGGCTCATTCAGAGGGCAGGACAGGGCCTTCCCCTCTTCCTGGAATCTAATCTGAGAGGCAGGGAACTACTGTCCCGTTCCTTAAAAGGAGCCCCACTTGGCAGGGTCTGGAGCCCCTTGCGGGCTTCGCAATGGCTGAAATGGGATCCCAGTCTGGTGCAGGCAACCCAATAGCTTTAACAGCAGTTTATAATTATTGTGGGAGGGTAAGGAAGGGGGTTGTGTGTGTCACTGCCCCTTCACATGTGTGAGGGCTTACTCACTTTCCGCTCCACTCTCCACCACCCTTTAAGGGTTTGCTGGGGGCAGGTGTGAACAGTTTTCTGGTCATGGGAGGACAGGGGAACATGGCTGCTTGCCTAGCACATTCAACAAAATGTAAATGTCTGGAATTCCGTTCTCAATTTAGACCTCACGCTTTTTGATTTATATGGCAGAAGTTGTACTCAGATCTATGACGGGCATCCCAGTCCCCCTTCAAACTTTAAACCCCATTTAGAAATTGCCCCCCACCCCTACCAACTCCCTTTCGACTGACCTCTCCATTTTAATTTCCAGTCCAGTAAGCCAACTGTTCTCTAAGTGTTTCTGTTTAACCAAACCCAGGGAATAACTTCTGCAAACCTAATGTGTGCATCCAGAAAAGGGGTAGGATGTGGTTCTGCCCTGTTCACAGGCATGAGGGGGGGGGGGGTGATTTTGGGGGGGTGGTCAGCCAGCATGGTCTTCTCTAGAGCTGATCATACCCCTGGCTCAGGGCACGTTGAGCTGGCTCAGCAGCCCAAAACGTAGACACTGCTTTTAACGTGGGTTAGCCTTAGCTTAGATTTAGCCACCATGTGGGCACATTCAGTGTGGGGGCACATTCAATGTAGGCCAAAGTCTGAACCAGCAACTGAAGTGCCTTCAAATTTTGGCAGGATTTGTATTTGGGAGAGGGGTAGAAGAGGGAATTGGCTCAGTTTTATTTTGTGCTTTTTTTGGGTGGGTGGGCAAAAAGGTTTGTCATTTGCATTGGGTATAAATTGTAATTTATGGGTTTAGACACTGGCATTGAATTACGGATATAGCCTTTTTATTTTTTATGTGAAGTTTATTTTTCTTCCTAAACCCAACCCCAAAACAGCTGTAACTTAGCTGTCTAGTCATTCCAGTATTTCTTTGTCATGCTGTGTGCATTTTTCCCCCTTCATTTATCCAAAGCAATACTGACAGGTAATGCATGATAACTGAGGTCAAACGACTTGCACACCCCACTCTATGGAAGCACTTTAGAGGCCTTGACTTACTCAACCCAGCTAGTGGAGCGTGTACCTGAACTTACGCTCTGAAGGAATCTGGATGTGGGAGGTGAGCTGGTTCTCAGGGAGGTAAAATGTGTTGAAGGGCTGTTTCTATACTTTTTGGGGGGTGGGGGGTGAACTTTCTGAACCTGTTTTGTATTGTGCCCCCATCTTGGCCACCAGATTCCTATATTTGGTATGACTCCCTCTGGTGTATATTAGAGAAGATCTGTGTCTTTGTCTTTGTGCTGAGACCATTTTTAAAAGCGTGTGGCATTTGGAGCAGGTGGTCTTCAACCTTGGTTCTGGTTTTTTTGTGGGTTTTCACGGCATTGATTAACTTCATCATTCAGGTGGAAAGTTCCCTTGTCTCGCTTTATTCAGGTGAGACGCCATCTCTAATGGAGAGACGCTCCGTCATTCCCAGATATGTTTACCGGCCATGCAAAGTGATGAATCAATTAAGCTTTGAGCCAGAACCAGCAGCCCATTAGCGCTACACAACCAGGGGTGAAGACCTACTGATATTGAATGGGTGTAAAGCATATCTTTCCCTACCTGTCCCTTACCCTGCCTGACTGTTATGGTTTGTGTCCTTTTCCAAAGAGCAAGTCATAACTTTTTTGGAACATGACTGAGGCCTTTGACTCACTTCACTATTTTTGCATTGAGTTTTGGAATTTGCTGCAGATGCGTTGTTTATACATGGATGTGGTTTAAGTGAAAGATGAAATTCTTGCTGTGTGTATGAGGTCTTGCGTTCTCTGTCGGCTTTGACTGACTGCAATGGTGAGGACGTTGATTATCATTAATTTCTCAGCACTTTTACCTCACTAGTTTTCCTTTTTGGATCAAATGTTTGAAGAGGGGAAAAAATAAAAATAAAGTTTGAACCCCACATCTGTTGTCCTAGTAATGTTACTATTTTGTTCATTACCATTTTAAAAGCACACAATGCAAAGGTTTCAAAACATTTGCACTGAGTTAATATCAATGGGGACATTGTGTGTGCCTTTGGCTTTGTAGTGTGCACAAAGGCAATAGCCAAGATTAGTTCTCAACATACTAAATCAATTTGAATGCATCCTTTGTCATTATAGGACTAAAGCTTGAGGTTGACCAAGTAGCTTAATTATTGCCTCCCACTACTTTCACTGACAGTCACCTTAGCTTTGTTAACACTTGCTGCACTACTCCTGCATGCTCCCTGCCATTATGAATAAAAATCTGTCTTGAGCACAATAAGGAAATGGTTATGAACTACATACAGGCTTTGTCCTTATTCCCAACTTTGTTTAGAAAATTTGAGGTTCCACCCATTTGAAAATATTGACATTTGTTTTCCCAACATGCTGTATTCGATTACTTCAAAGCATCTGGGCCTACTTAGGGGCTAACTAGACCTCAGTAGTCACTCAACAGAGAAAGCAGAATCTCTTTCAGCTGCAATGGTATTCTAGTGCTTTCATACCCTGAAGTGTGAACCTGATCAATCACACACTACCTTTTTGTGAGGTTGGAGTTGAACAGGCTAAAGTGTTTGTTCAAAGTATCCATCTGTATGTAATGCTGTTCACAGACTAATTTTCCACTCTCGCTGGAAACTTCAAGCGTAGACACTGAATCACACTGCGCTGCCATTCAGAAAAATATGATTTATCTGCTGTGAATTACTCATGGTGTAACTTAAATAATGCAGCTGTGTGTCCCCTGCACAACATCTGAACCACTTTTTCCATCTCATTGCCGTAAACCGAGGCACTGTCATGCTGTATAAATCAAACTCTTCCTCTCTGACTAGTGAATTGATCAAATAACCATCTCCCATAAGTAGAGTTGTTCAAGTGTAAATCAGACTCCACTTGCATATGATGAATACCTATCAACATGCTGACGGCATTGTGACATCCCTGCTATCTAAACATGAACAAATAGTCTTGACAGCCCTGTGGTGGACTGGCTCAATCTGTAATATCTTTAAAAAGCCTCTATATTATCTCTGAATTCTAAAGCACGCTTTACTCTGGCGGTGTCAGTATAAAAGCATGCCTGTCGTGCTCTAAAGGCTTCCTCGACTAGGTGGTAAATCTCTCGTTTCCTGTGCGCGTCAGTGGCCACGTAGAGAGAGGTTGCCAGGGGACTGGAGGGGGAGGGTGGATATTCAGGCACACAATGCGTCCCAGGTCCCTGGGCAGCCCAATGGACAATCGCCATTAGAAACACACAAAAAAATAAACAGGCCAGTGTATGGCCAGGCCAAACAATGCATGATTTCTGGAATACTGCAGATAGAAATATGCAGGGAGAGACAATGAAAAGGCAGCAGCAGCAGAATGCTTAGAGAGTGAGGAAGGGGGTGATAGAGACCCCATCAGGACAGGGCCACAATGAACCTGAGTGTCCTCTGCTATAGACATTCTCTCATACACACAAGCATGTACACACACAATGTAATTTATCCTAAAAGCTACAGTATCTCTCCCTTCTCTGCTGTACTTATCATCTTTGATCAAATTGTCTGAGTATTAATTGGGTGTATACAGTATGTGAGTAACATCTTTAATCAGCCACAGAGCTAATTAGTTACCTATGGCCCAGAGACCTCAGATACAAATCCAGTTAGCACCAATCACATCTGTTTTATAGGGGGCGATGACATGACGGATTGTGTGTGTGTTGTGCTTGATGCAAACATCACTCCTGGCCTGTCTACGTAGTAGGCTCAAAGTCAGGACAAGTTCAGAAAAGGGGGAATAGATTCAGGTTAACACAGCCTCTGCTACAAAAGTAGTCCTTGGGGCAATGTAATTCTGCTCTGCATGGAGCAGCGTAAAACACTGATCTAGCGTGTGAAAGGGGGAAGAATAAAAGTGTTACCCCTTTTATCTTAATGAGTCCTGAGTCAGAGTGACTGTGCAACACCCTAAAGCATCCTCCTGACTCCGCAGATCTGTCGTGTCCTGTGTCACTAACTTCTGAGAACTCTAGCAGCTTGAGCAAACTGTTCCTCCCGTTTAGGAAATGGGCAAGCTGCGCAAACATCACCCATTTCCCCACAGCAACAACAGCCCTGAAGCAAGGAGTGCCATTTATAAGAGGAGACCTACTCAAGGTCCTGAGAAACAGGTGATGGGTGGAGGGAGGTCACAGAAGACAGATGCCACTGTGGTCGAAACAGAGAGAGCAAGTGAGAAAGAGAGAGAAAAAAGAGAGCGGATTGCATGACCTCTGCATGTTTCCGGTGGAGTAATTTCTCAGAAGCACTCCTATTCTTATTTCACCATATGACCTCCTCACTTAGCCCCACCCACTCTTCCATATATACACAGAGTGTACAAAACATTAGTAACACCTTCTTAATAGTGAGTTTTACCCCCTTTTGCATTCAGAACAGCCTCAATTCATCGGGGCATGGACTCCACAAGGTGTTGAAAGCGTTCCACAGGGATGCTAGCCCATGTTGACTCCAATGATTCTCACAGTTGTGTCAAGTTGGCTGGATGTCCTTTGGGTGGTGGACCATTTTTGATACACACAGGAAACTGTTGAGAGTGAAAAACCCAGCAGAGTTGCAGTTCTTGACACACTCAAACAGGTGCGCCTGACACCTACTACAGTACCGTAAACTGTTCATAGGCACTTACATTTTGGCACACATGCATGTATCAAATGTCTTAAAAATCCTTCTTTAACCTGTCTCCTCCCTTTCATCTACACTGATTGAAGTGGATTTAACAAGTGACATCAATAAGGGATCATAGCTTTCACTTGGATTCAACTGGTAAGTCTATGTCATGGAAAGAGCAAGTGTTCCTATTAGTTTGTGTACTCAGTGTATGTGAGTATAGAAAATGCATATGATCTGTGTATTCCTAACAATTACTTTTACATTCAGTACCAGTCAAAAGTTTGGACACACCTACTCACTCAAGGGTTTTTCTTTATTTTTCCTATTTCCTACATTGTAGAATAAATTATGAAATAACATATGGAATCATGTAGTAACCAAAAAAAGTGTTAAACAAATCCAAATATATTTGAGATTCTTCAAAGTAGCCACACTTTGCCTTGATGACAGCTTTCCACACTCTTGGCATTCTCTCAACCAGCTTCATGAGGTAGTCACCTAAAAGTTAATTTGTGGAATTTCTTTCTTTCCTTAATGAGTTTGAGCCAATCAGTTGTGTTGTGACAAGGTAGGGGGGATATACAGAAGATGGTATTTTTCCAAAATACGGCTAAGTCCATATAATGGCAATAACAGCTCAAATAAGCAACGAGAAACATCAGTCCATTACGTTAAGACATGAAGGTCAGTCAATACGGAAAATGTTGAGTTTCATCAAGTGCAGTCGCAAAAACCATGAAGCACTATGATGAAACTGGCTCTCATGAGGACCGCCACAGGAAAGGAAGACCCAGAGTTACCTCTGCTGCAGAGGATATGTTCATTAAAGTTACCAGCCTTACAAATTGGCAAATTAACTGCACCTCAGATTGCAGCCCAAATAAATGCTTCACAGAGTTCCAAGTAACAGAAACATCTCAACCATCAACTGTTCAGAATCAGACCTTCATGGTCGAATTGCTGCAAATAACCCACTACTAAAAGGACACCAATAAGAAGAAGACTGGCTTGTTCCAAGAAACACGAGCAATGGACATTAGACCGGTGGAAATCTGTATTTTGGTCTGATGAGTCCAAATTTGAGATTTTTGGTTCCAACCGCCGTGTCTTTGTGGGACGCAGAGTAGGTGAGCGGATGATCTCCGCATGTGTGGTTCCCACCGTGAAGCCTGTAGGAGGTGTGGGGCTGCTTTGCTGGTGATTTATTTAGAATTTAAGCCATGCTTAACCAGCATGGCTACCACAGAATTCTGCTCTCTCACCTGGTTTGTGTGGGGTTATCGTTTGTTTTTCAACAGGACAATGACCCAAGAAGGAGCGTGATGGAGTGCTGCATCAGATGACCTGGCTTCCACAATCACCCGACCTCAACCCTATTGAGATGGTTTGGGATGAATTGGACCACAGAGTGAAGGAAAAGCAGCAGTAACAAGTGCTCAGCATATGTGGTAACTGTTGGAAAAGCATTTCAGGTGAAGCTGGTTGAGAGAATGCCAAGAGTGTGCAAAGCTGTCATCAAGGCAAAGAGTGGCTACTTCGATGAATCTAAAATATATTATTTATTTATTTTTATTTAACTCGGCAAGTCAGTTAAGAACAAATTCTTATTTATAATGACTGTCTACCAAAAGGCAAAATACCTCCTGCAGGGACGGGGGCTGGGATTAAAATAAAATAAAAATATATAGGACAAAACACACATAACGACAAGAGAGACAACACAACACTACATAAAGACAGTGCTAAGTTAACAACACATGACAACACAGCATGGTAGCAACACAACATGACAACAACATGGTAGCAACACATGGCAGCAGCACAAAACATGGTACAAACATTATTGGGCACAGACAACAGCACAAAGGGCAAGGTAGAGACAACAATACATCAAGCAAAGCAGCCACAACTGTCAGTAAGAGTATCCATGACTGAGTCTTTGAATGAAGAGATTGAGATAAAACTGTCAGATTTGAGTGTTTGTTGTAGCTCGTTTCAGTCACTAGCTGCAGCGAAATGAAAAGACGAGCAACCCAGGGATGTGTGAGATTTGGGGACCTTTAACATAATGTGACTGGCAGATTGGGTGTTGTATGTGGAGGATGAGGGCTGCCGTAGATATCTCAGATAGGTGGGAGTGCGGCCTAAGAGGGTTTTATAAATAAGCATCAACCAGAGATGACCAGTTTACAGAGGAGTATAGAGTGCAATGATGTGTCCTATAAGGAGCATTGGTGGCAAATCTGATGGCCAAACGGTAAAGAACATCTGGCCGCTCGAGAGTACCCTTACCTGCTGATCTATAAATTATGTCTCTGTAATCTAGCATGGGTAGGATGGTCATCTTAATCAGGGTTAGTTTGGCAGCTGGGGTGAAAGAGGAGCCATTACGATAGTTTTAATGTCTTCACTATTATTCTACAATGTAGAAAATATAAAAAAATAAAGAAAAACCCTTGAATGAGTAGGTGTGTCCAAACTTTTGACTCTGCGTGTGTGTCTATCGATATCCCTCTGCGAGGGCATGTGATGTTGGATATGAGCGTGGCCCACCATACTGTTCATTCTCCAACATCCTGTTCCCATTACCTCTTGGACAGGAGTTTGAAACAGGCTCCTATCAACACGTTTGATGCTCTTCCAGGCAAATAAGAAATATGTTATTTCTCTGCCTCAGACAAACATATTTCTCCAGCATCAACCAGAGCCATGGAGTGATGCTAGAATAAAGAACAGGCCTAATGGATGGATGTGAGATAACGCAGGCTTAATTCTTGGTACTGTGACAACCCTCATATTCTTCTGTCCTTTACCCTGTACTGACTGTGTGTGTTAAATCCTTAAGAGCATATTCGCACCCGTAACATAATAATAAAATACCCATCCAAATGAATCAGTTTAAGCTAGACATATCTGCTGTTTTTCCAGTTTTCTTTAGCATGTCCACTGTATCTGCCTTTGTCAGCCTTTTGCACCTGCGGTGGAAAGTGTCAGAGCTACAGCTCTGTTTGTCAGACAAGGAGACAGTCTTCTAAAACGTCAGTAGCCAACTACCTACGGTGTTCTCTGTTTTACTCTACGACAAAGTTCTTCTGAAAGTAACCTGGTACTGCTTTAAAAGATAAGCTCACAGCCATACGTCATTTCTTTTAAATACTGGTTGACTTGACCAATACGGTTGCCTAATTATTTTAGGAGATTGAATTCATTATGTAGGCATTTGCTGTGTTGCTCCCAGAAACCAATTCCATGAGATTCCATTCAAAAAGGGTTGATTCTGTACTGGGTATTTCTCCTCTCTCTTTCTGGCTCTCTTTCTTTCTATAGCAGACAATCTTTGATGAATGGGTCGTTAAAGTAACATTAGTCAGTGTTTGTGTGTGTCTCCAACATGAAACAGTGCAAATATTTCAGAGGAGTAATTCTTGGCTGCGCTCATGGACAGAAATGTGCAATGGCGAGTCTTTGACTACATGCTTTACAATCAAGGCCAAGGTCACTTGTAGGTCCCATCCACTCTGTGTACTACAGAATTGTGGTTTGATGGTGATCTGTTCAAAGGCTATTCTCCTGAGCGTGTATAACTAAGTAATTACTGATATGGACATTGTGTATATGGGGTCATTGTGAAGTCATGTTTGGTCTATTCAGTGGAGTCTGTATAAATCCAACATCAAAGATCGTAAGATGTAATGGACTCAGGCACATGGTGATCATTGACAATCCTGATTGCATCCACATAACAGAGCGTCCATTGGGTCTGAAGACCTTTACTCAGTGGTCATCAACAGCTACATAGAGAATGGAGTGGGCAGCACTCTAAAGGATGTGCTTCGGACCTTAGCCTTCTTCATCCTCCAGTATGGCAAAAATCAGTTCAACTGAAATCCATAAACAGAACACACTTTCTGTGATCAGAAACTAAAAGAGCATGTCTGTCTCTTAATCCCTGTAGGGGTAACACTGTAGATCCTGCTGCCTGACCTCTCACTAACCCACTCCACTGTGGAGAGCAGAGCGAAAGATGGCCAGGTGTGTGTGTCTGTGTCCACCACACCATTGTAGCCAACTAATCCCTCGATCACAGAGGGAGGTCTGTGGATGATGGATTTACCCCCTCTCATCATCCCATCCCTCCCTTCCTCCCTCTCTCCATCTTCGACTCCATCCAAAGCTATACATTTGGCTTTGATTATTAAATGGATAAAAAGATACATGATAAAGGAGGGATGTGGTGAAGGATGGATCGAGGGTTATGGAGAGGGCAGGTAGAAGGACAGGGTGAGAGGACAGGTTTTAAATCAGAGTGAGACCACGTCACAGCTTCCTGGAAGAGACCGCTCTCTTCTGTGGAAGACAAACATATGTGCTTCTACACCTGCATTGCTTGCTGTTTGGGGTTTTAGGCTGGGTTTCTGTACAGCACTTTGAGATATCAGCTGATGTACGAAGGGCTATATAAATACATTTGATTTGATTTGACAGAGATAGAAAAAGTGATTCTGTGTGAAACACCTGCTGTTTATCCCACCACTGCTTATATATCGCCTTCTCTCTCCATTTATCCCGTTCTTACAGGATTGTGGGGCCCCAGCACAGAAGATTTCCATAACACAGTTTGATATAACTTATTTTCCAGCATGGACTTGAATAACTGTTAGTCATATATTGAAGTATAGTATGTTCATACATATTCTCAAACTGAATTACTAGACCCAACAATCCTACACTGAACACAAATCTTGACAAAGTATTTTTAATGTTCCTTGTTGTGATTAATGAGAAGTTATTGTGCTGACAGGTTAGGGTGAGACATGGGGGGCATAACTGACCCTTGTTGTGATTAATGAGAAGTTATTGTGCTGACAGGTTAGGGTGAGACATGGGGGGCATAACTGACCCTTGTTGTGATTAATGAGAAGTTATTGTGCTGACAGGTTAGGGTGAGACATGGGGGGCATAACTGACCCTTGTTGTGATTAATGAGAAGTTATTGTGCTGACAGGTTAGGGTGAGACATGGGGGGCATAACTGACCCTTGTTGTGATTAATGAGAAGTTATTGTGCTGACAGGTTAGGGTGAGACATGGGGGGCATAACTGACCCTTGTTGTGATTAATGAGAAGTTATTGTGCTGACAGGTTAGGGTGAGACATGGGGGGCATAACTGACCCTTGTTGTGATTAATGAGAAGTTATTGTGCTGACAGGTTAGGGTGAGACATGGGGGGCATAACTGACCCTTGTTGTGATTAATGAGAAGTTATTGTGCTGACAGGTTAGGGTGAGACATGGGGGGCATAACTGACCCTTGGCTTTATATCAGAAGGAACTGGCTCAACAACAGTTCAATCAAAGTGCACAAAATGTATGGGTGTATTTCCCAAAGCGCACCACCCCCTCACAGAAAAACATGCAACAAGGACAGCAGAAATCACAATGGTACGACTGTTTATTTTCACATCTTTACCTGAAAATTAAAAACTCTACATCTTGGCAAAGAATGTATTGAGACAGAATGTATCAAGACGCAGCTCAAATCTCAGATGACTACATCCTTTCTCTATGGACCACTAAAACAAGACTAACTTCAGCTGATACTCAACCATGAACTACTGTATAGCCTATACAATGTGTGGCTCTCAATACAGTCTTTTATTCACTAACATGTCTGAGGAAAGCGTGTGCGTTCAATGACAGAAGAGCAAAGCTGGTATACATTGAAATAATAGCACAATATAAACAGAGTAGATAACAAAGGAGAAATCAAGTTAACATACATATGAAGAATCTGACTGCATGGCTAACACAAAGTTTATTTGGTATTCAGAAAAAAAGCAGTAGGTTTGAATGTAGTATAATTATGTTTACGGTATCATTGTGTTTCATGTGAGGCACATTCTAGTTTCCATAAAGTTGATAACTGATTTCAACTGTGTGCGTAAATAAGAAACAGAGTAGATGGAAAGGGATAGTGTGGACACTAGGTTCTGGGACACCTAAAAACAACTTCACAATTAAGCAGCTTGTGAACACATAACCTTCCACCTACCATTTGGTGAAGTTGTGTAAAAATAAAACATTTGAAACATGAGTGATGTCTCTCCGCGTTCTCACACACACAGGCAGGATTTTAAGACAGGCCACCAGTGTGTCCTGGGATAGGTTGGCGAGTTCACACAGGCTCCGTCACAGAGAGACCCATTCGTCTGTCCGTCAATCTGTCTGTCATCTGATTGTATCGCACTGCTAATAAAAAACATAATCCTAGGTTCATTAGTATCCAGGCTTCTCAGAGAGTGTCAACGTCCATCATACTGTCCTTGTGAGGTCCCAGGCAGAGCAAAATCAACTCTAAAGTCCACCTAGGCCCACTGAGGCCCTGGGTGTCTTATAATCTGGTAAAGGAGCTAAACCACAGTTCCTGCTGGTCAGAACCAGGAAGTGGAGCCAGTTATGTGACTGTAGATAAAGTGAGTCTAAAATAGTCCTTGGCCTTTGATCTCAGTCAGAGTTCTGATTGGTCCATTCATAGGCTGGAGGAGTGGGCGGGGCGGTAAGCCCCATTCACCTAAAATACACAGGGACAACACATACAGAACAGGGTATTGTCATTATGAGGTTAGACGTTTTTCTATCAGGTTACACACAGCACTGTGTGTGTGCAGTAGTCGGCCGAAAGCATTTTGACTGCAAAATCCAAAGATGTTACCAAAAAAGGCAATGAAAGCATAAGGAAAGATATTAAAGAGCCATAGTATAATTCTCTCATCCATTTGTAGGCCTGGTTTGCCTCTGATTTAGTTAGATAACTCCAGTGACAAATGGAGTTTTGAGTAGAACACAAACCTGAAAAAATATACAACTGGCACATTCCAACTAAATGTCTCTGGATAGAAATGACTATGGCGTAAACAACCCTTCCAGTGGCGGTTGGTGCCGTTCAACATTAGGGAGGATTCATTTTTTTATGAGCATGGCCTTATTTCTATTACAGCATATTGGATAACTGTCATTCATATTCCATTCACCCATCTCAAAGTAACGTCAATAGGTTTAGGCTACAGCATGATACTTGAATTTGCCCTATACCCATCATGAGGTTGCTACAACCTAGTCTACAAATGAAAGTTTATAATGTAGGTGCACAGATCGAGAAAAATTGGAGTAATCAAGATGACAAACATTCAATTTATTTTTTATTTATTTTACCTTTATTTAACTAGGCAAGTCAGTTAAGAACAAATTCTTATTTATTTTCAATGACGGCCTAGGAACAGTGGGTTTACTGCCTGTTCAGGGGCAGAACGACAGATTTGTACCTTGTCAGCTCGGGGGTTTGAACTTGCAACCTTCCGGTTACTAGTCCAACGCTCTAACCACTAGGTTACCCTACCGCCTTGCACACTCTTGCCTGCATCTATATGATCTGGTGTGTAATCATTAGTCCAAACAAAACAATCGTTTTTTGGGACAAATTCAGGTAGGTCCCTCCTCGTTTCATTTGCTTCCATTTAAGAAACATTTTCCAACAGAATCAGCAGAATGAATAAACCCCTGATCACTCACAGTTCACTTTCATAGCAGCCACATACAGCATTCATCACTCTGCTCATTGTATAATTCCTTCTCGCGTCTATGCATTCTCCTCCTCTCATCGCTTGTGGACTTCAGTACACAACAGAACAGCTGCCTGTAACCAGGCACAAAAACCTCTCCAAGCAAAACCTTCATACCATAAACGTTAATTGCTACACAGCCTACATAGTTGTCACCATATTATCATTAAAGTCAACAAACTGGAATTAACACATTAGTAAACCCACTATCCAATCCATGTGTACAATCACACAGTACAGTGTACAGCAAGCAGTTACACAGTCGGGCCATGGTGGCAATAAATAAATAAAACTGAAAGCGAACCTTGACTTGGAAGAGTTGCGGTGTTGGATAGCCTTAGCCAGCTAGCTACCATAAAAAAACATTCCTCTCCGAGTCAGGTTGTTGAGTAGGCTAAATTAGCTGCATTAGCTAAGTATGTGAAATGTAAACTAAGAAGACAAAAATATACAACAAAATATTGCTAGCTCTCCCTCTGTTGCTTCACCTGAATTGTTAAACTGTTCAACTATTGTCTTTCTCCCTCAGTCAACTACTCACCACACTTTATGCACTGCAGTGCTAGCTAGCTGTAATTTTTGCTTTCAGTACTAGATTCATTCTCTGATATTTTGATTGGATGGACATGACGTTAGTTCATACTGCATGAGCTCTGATATGTTGGAAGGAAAATAGCAATCCTCCGGCTACACCATGGTGCTACCTTAGAGGGTGCTGTTAAGGCTACTGTAAACCTTTTCAAAACAGTGTGTTTTAATCAGTTATTTGGTGATGTGAATATACACCGAGTATAACCCCCCCACCCCTCCCTTGCCCTCAGAACACCCACAATTTGTCAGGGCATGGACTCTACTAGGTGTCGAAAGCATTCCACAGGGATGCTGGCCCATGTTGACTCCAACACTTCCCACAGTTGTGTCAAGTTGACTGGGTGTCCTTTGGGTAGTGGACCATTCTTGATACACACAGGAAACTGTTGAGCGTGAAAAACCCAGCAGCGTTGCAATTCTGGCACCTACAATTCTGACACCTCTGTCTCGTCCCGACACATTCATTAGTATGGGACAGCTGGAGATCGAATTTCAATGTTGAAACAATGTTGCAAATGTCAGAGACAAAGTTACTACAAATCTCCGCTATTGAAAACTAAAGGTTAGTCTAAAAGAAATGTTAGATAACATTTAGATGCTTTTTATAAATTGGCTGGTTTGATGAGACAGCGCAGTCAGATGGGAAAGAGTAAATAGCCATTTTAATATCAAAGATTTAACTGGTGGCAACTTGTGGAATAGACACTGGCTGCATTCAGGATTAGATCCACCCATTGTATAATTCCCTATAACGCACAATATATTTGCGTGGTAGAATCCAATTGCTATAGTTCATTCTTACATGTTCTACGTTGTAGCTGCTTTTGAAAGCAAAAGTCTAATTGAAAATATTTTTGGCATTGTTGAATTCCATTTTCATAATGGCAAGCTAGGACTGATGGTTTGGTTAGCTAAACTAGTTGGTCTGTTTATTTACCACTACTGTAGCCATCTAGTAAACTTGCTAGATACTCCAGTGGACGCTGAACACATTTCTAGTGGCAAATGTGTTAATTTATAGCCATGGTATAAAAGGGATAATCAACTCGGGGCTCTATGCATTCTCTGGAAAATAATGCAACTCTAGCGTGTCTTGGAACACACCTTCCACATTTTTTTCCATAGAACGCATATCCCCTGGTTGACTATCCCTTACATAGCTTTCACCTGGATTCACTTAGTCAGTCTATGTTATGGAAAGACCAGGTGTTTTGTTTTGTATAAAACAGTATAGTTATCTAAAAAGGATAACTTTAATGTTTCACTATTTTTAGGTCATCCCCAGCCTGCACTGATATAAAGTAATTTAATGGCAGTGTTTTTCTGGTACATTATTGTAACGGTAGACATCTCATTGTTCCTGTTTTTCTCCCTTAGAAAGTGGTAAACAGGCTGGTGCACAACAATAATAATAATAATAATAATAATAATAATAATAATAATACTCTGTCCACAGCCTTGTGGCTAAATCCTAATGGGACCAACGCTTGGATCATTTGAAGGGATAATGCCAGCTGCTCTGCAGTTGAACGCAGATACTGATGCACTCATCGGCAAGGTGAGTGAGGGGACAACATTTCAGGTAGTCAAGGTCAGGGTGTTGAGACTGAGGTAGTTACCATAGTTAGCATTAAGAGCCAGAAGAAGTGCAACATCAACTCAACTAATACAGTCAGATCCATAATGGGGCCTCCACTTCAAAGACATTCCCTACTAAATACACTGCTCAAAAAAATTAAGGGAACACTAAAATAACACATCCTAGATCTGAATGAATGAAATATTCTTATTAAATACTTTTTTCTTTACATAGTTGAATGTGCTGACAACAAAATCACAAAAATGATCAATGGAAATTAAATTTATCCACCCATGGAGGTCTGGATTTGGAGTCACACTCAAAATTAAAGTGGAAAACCACACTACAGGCTGATCCAACATTGATGTAATGTCCTTAAAACAAGTCAAAATGAGGCTCAGTAGTGTGTGTGGCCTCCACGTGCCTGTATGACCTCCCTACAACGCCTGGGCATGCTCCTGATGAGGTGGCGGAAGGTCTCCTGAGGGATCTCCTCCCAGACCTGGACTAAAGCATCCGCCTACTCCTGGACAGTCTGTGGTGGATGGAGCGAGACATGATGTACCAGATGTGCTCAATTGGATTCAGGTCTGGGGAACGGGCGGGCCAGTCCATAGCATCAATGCCTTCCTCTTGCAGGAACTACTGACACACTCCAGCCACATGAGGTCTAGCATTGTCTTGCATTAGGAGGAACCCAGGGCCAACCGCACCAGCATATGGTCCCACAAGGGGTTTTAGGACCCCACACCATGACTGACCCACCGCCAAACCGGTCATGCTGGAGGATGTTGCAGGCAGCAGAACGTTCTCCACGGCTTCTCCAGACTCGGTCACATGTGCTCAGTGTGAACCTGCTTTCATCTGTGAAGAGCACAGGGCGCCAGTGGCGAATTTGCCAATCTTGGTGTTCTCTGGCAAATGCCAAACGTCCTGCACGGTGTTGGACTGTAAGCAGAATCCCCACCTGTGGATGTCAGGCCCTCATACCACCCTCATGGAGTCTGTTTCTGACCGTTTGAGCAGACATGCACATTTGTGGCCTGCTGGAGGTCATTTTGCAGGGCTCTGGCAGTGCTCCTCCTGCTCCTCCTTGCACAAAGGCAGAGGTAGCGGTCCTGCTGCTGGGTTGTTCCCCTCCTACTGCCTCCTCCACATCTCCTGATGTACTGGCCTGTCTCCTGGTAGCGCCTCCATGCTCTGGACACTACGCTGACACACAGTAAGCCTTCTTCCCACAGCTCGCATTGATGTTCCATCCTGGATGAGCTGCACTACCTGAGCCACTTGTGTGGGACCAAAACATCAGCCAGGAAGCATAGGAACTGAGAAGAGGTCGGTGGTCACCACCTGCAGAACCACTCCCTTATTGGGGATGTCTTGCTAATTGCCTAGAATTTCCACCTGTTGTCTATTCCATTTGCACAACAGCATGTGACATTTATTGTAAATCAGTGTTGCTTCCTAAGTGGACAGTTTGATTTCACAGAAGTGTGATTGACTTGGAGTTACATTGTGTTGTTTAAGTGTTCCCTTTATTTTTTGAGCAGTGTATAAGCCAACACAGACCCAGGCAAAACAAGGACAATCGAACCCAACCGACCCAGGCAAAACAAGGACAATCGAACCCAACCGACCCAGGCAAAACAAGGACAATCGAACCCAACCGACCCAGGCAAAACAAGGACAAGAGAAAGATCAGCATAATCAAGCACTCTAGCTTACAAATTAAACAACAACCAAAAAATACAAAAAAAAGGAATGATTGCATCGTTTCCCCTCTCTCTGGCTTATGTCAACACAAGATCAAATAAGAGCCATTGTGTTGCTCTCATTCCTTTTCAGTTCTGCTTTGCATCTGATTAAGGTTGATAACTCTGGATGACAAATTGAGTAGAACAGACAGACCTGTGTAAATATACTAACAGGAATGTCAAGTGTTTACATCCATCCTATATGGATACAGGTCAGAGTGGGTGTTGTGTCTCAATAAAACATCTGGAAAACAATGGGTACAACAATATCCACGTAGCGAGAAAGACAAAATAAACAAGCTACTTAGTGTCGTTGTAAGGGCTTCATTTTAAACACAGTACAATATATTATCGAAGGGCATGCCGTTTACAAGCTATTGTAAACAGCCCAGATGATAGCATACATATTACTCAGGTCAAGGATATAACCATAGAACACAGTGGAATGCCCCTAAGCAAGATAAACTACTACAACATCACAGTCCTTACAATGTGCTGTTTACGAGAACCCACTTTATGCATTAAAACTTTGGCATTAGATAAGGTATGAGAGAGGTCCTCCTCATAGAGTCATGACCTTTTGGTCATTTTTCATAGTGCTGTACTTCATTGTCTCACTGTTGGTTGCTCTACCTCTCACTCCTGCAGTAGAATTAACCAACTGTAGTGTTCCCCATGGTAATTCCCAAAGAGCCGTGTTTCCCACCTCATGTTTTTTCAGGGACTATTTTTAGTGAGCAGGCCCAAAGTAACTTCCTATCGCTTATCAACCACCCTCACTGCTTTTTTAAGAAACAAAAACCTACATTTAGAAACCATTTAATGACATTTTCATGATTCTGTGACCAGTAACCTTGGAATAACCCAGGATAAATCATTAAATTAACATTCAACTAAATAACAATTCCCGTTTAAATTTCCAGTGATGGATCACACCCATTACAACAAATTGACCAAACTGCCATCACCATTAAGTTCTTTACAGGTCTTGGGTTTACTCAAAAATATTTGCAGAACGGTTTGCTGTTTCTTTTTGCAGACAATTGGGTCTTTTGAACCTGACAAAAATAGTCTGAAGAAGATAAATGACATTTTAAATCGTAACACACAAGTGCAGCACTTAGGATCTGATACAACGTGGGAATATACAGTGCATTCGGAAGGTATTCAGACCCATTCACTTTTTAAACATTTTGTTACCTTACAGTCTTGGTGGTTCCAAACTTTTTCCATTTAAGAATGATGGCAGCCACGGTGTTCTTGGGGACCTTCAAAGCTGCAGAAATGTTTTGGTACCCTTCCCCTGATCTGTGCCAATGGACAATTCCTTCGACCTCATGGCTTGGTTTTTGCTCTGACATGCACTATCAACTATCCAATCAAGTTGTAGAAACGAGTCTCATAACGGAGTGTCTGAATACTTATATAAATAAGTTGTGTTTTTTTTTATACATTTGCAAAGATTTCTAAAAACCTATTTTCGCTTTGTCATTATGGGGTATTGTGTGTAGATTGATGAGGCCCAAAATGTTATTAATTCATTTTAGAATAAGGCTGTAACGTAACAAAATGTGGAAAAAGTGAAGGGGTCTGAATACTTTCCCGAATGCATCGTACCCACAATTCTGAATGCTTCCACGTGTGTGTGTGTGTGTGTGTGTGTGTGTGTGTGTGTGTGTGTGTGTGTGTTTGTGTGAGAGAGAGTGAGTGTGTGGAGCCCTGCAGATGTATGTCAATAAGGCTAGTAAAGTAGACAGAGACAGAGTGGTGTTTGTAGGCCCTCACCCGTGCGTCGTACTCCAGGATGAAGGGGGGGATGTCTATCTGTTCAGGCAGAATACAGGTGAAGAGCTGCTGGAGGGTCTCTACATGATGGACTTTCTCTTTCATCCCTGACACAGTGAATCTTGTGAAGAACCAGGTGGACACCTGACACAGAGAAATTAACATGATAAGATTCAGGAAACACTGGTAATACTGGAAATAGCAACAACAGTGTGTGTGTGGTCTTTGTTTGTCCTGTGTCGGGATTGGGAAACCTGCCCTAAAGGCTAATACTGGTTTGTTTACCAAGCATGGATGCGTTTTGGCTGAAACATTCCTGTGGTAGTTTATTGAAACTAATTTACATCTCCCTAAAATCCACTTATTTGGTTTGATTGAATATCGCCAATAAACTTCCACTCCGCTCTTTGGTAGCTCTGCTTCCCATTCCAAACCATTTAAACCCATTTACCACAAAACCTAGCCCCATCAGTCATACACACAACTCCTCTAAGATCATGGATCCTTAAAATGCACCAGTTATAATATTGCTACACTGTGAGCCTTGTCCCACCTAAAGGGCTGTGGGCACCCGTGTGTGTGGAGTCCTGCAGTTCTAGGTCAGAATAGGTTGTGAACTAGACAGAGCTTTAAAAACACAGTGGTGTCAAAGCAGCCAAAGAGATTGTTGCATTGTATATACACTGAATACATATACTGTATGTACAAGGTATTTGTACAGTATATACTGGGGTTGGGGTCAATTTCATTTAAATTCCAGTCAATTCAGAAAGTAAACCAAATTATTTAAAGTGATTGAAGAGAATTGGAATTTCAGTGTATTTCCTGAATTGAAATGAAATTGACCCCAACCCTAGTATATGTACATATCCCAACAATGCCTTGTAGACACTGTAGTATACAGTGCATTCAGAAAGTATTCAAACCCCTTGACTTTTTCCACATTTTGCTACATTACAGCCTTATTCTTATCAATAACCCATAATGACAAAAGCAAAAACTTGTTTAGAAATCTTAGCAAATGTATTAAAAATGAAAAACATAAATACCTTATTTACATAAGTATTCAGACCCTTTGCTATGAGACTCGAAACTGAGCTCAGGTGCGTCCTGTTTCCATTGATCATCTTTGAGATGTTTCTACAAGTTGACTGGAATCTACCTGTAACTTCAATTGATTGGACATGATTTGAAAAGGCACCCACCTGTCTATATAAGGTTCCACAGTTGACATGGCTTAGTCTTTGCTCTGACATGCACTGAGGTCGAAGGAATTGTCTGTAGAGCTCCGAGACAGGATCGTGTCGAGGCACAGATCTGGGGAAGAGTACCAAAACATTTCTGCAGCATTGAAGGTCCCCAAGAACACCGTGACTTCCCTCATTCTTAAATGGAAGAAGTTTGGAACCACCAAGACTCTTCCAAGAGCTGGCCGCCTGGCCAAACTGAGAAATTGGAGGAGAAGGGCCTTGGTCAGGGAGGTGACCATGAACCCGATGGTCACTCTGACAGAGTTCTAGAGTTCCTTTGTGAAGATGAGAGAACCTTCCAGAAGGACAACCATCTCTGCAGCACTCCACCAATCAGGCCTTTATGGTAGAGTGGCAAGACGGAAGCCACTCCTCAGTAAGGCACATGACAGCCCACTTGGACTTTGCCAAAAGGCACCTAAAGGACTCTCAGACCATGAGAAGCAAGATTCTCTGGTCTGATGAAACATAGATTGAACTCTTTGGCCTTAATGCCAAGCGTCACATCTGGAAGAAACCTGGGACCATCCCTACGATGAAGCACAGTGGTTGCAGCATCAAGCTGTGGGGATGTTTTCAGCAACAGGGATTGGGAGACTAGTCAGGGTCGAGGGATAGATGAAAAAAGCAAAGTACAGAGAGATCCATGATGAAAACCTGCTCCAGAGTGCTCAGGACCTCAGCCTGGGGCAAAGGTTCACCTCCCAACAGGACAACAACCCTAAGCATACAGCCAAGACAACGCAGGAGTTACTTCGGGACAAGTCTCTGAATGTCCTTGAGTGGCCCAGCCAAAGCCCGGACTTGAACCAGATCGAACATCCCTGGAGACCTGAAAATAACTGTGCAGTGACTCACCCCATCTAACCTGGCAGAGCTTGAGAGGATCAGCAGAGAGGAATGGGAGAAACTCCCCAAATACAGGTGTGCCAAGCTTGTAGCGTCACACCCAAAAAGACTTGAGGCTGTAATCACTGCCAACAGTGCTTCAACAAATGACTGAATATAGGGTCTGAATACTTAAGCAAATGTGATATTTCAATTAGACTTGTTATACATTAGCAAAAATGTCTAAAAACCTATTTTGCTTTGTCATTATGGGGCATTGTGTGTAGATTGATGAGGGAAAAAAATGATTTAATATATTTTAGAATAAGGTTGTAACGTAACAAAATGTGGAAAAAGTCAAGGGGTCTGAATACTTTCCGAATGCACTGGAAATAATTTTACAGCAATGCCTTTTACACACAGTAGTATACAATATACAACATACAGAGTTTGGGGAAGCAGAAAAAGAGAGGTACTGTACTTTACCTTGGAGCGAAACGAGGGGTGTACAAAGTAGAAAGCCCTCAAGTTCTTCTTAAACCTAGAATATAAAACAAAGCAAAAAACATCAACTACATCAAATCCAATTTTATTTTCACATAGACATGGTTAGCAGACGTTAATGCGAGTGTAGCAAAATGCTTGTGCGTCTAGTTCCGACAGTGAAATAATATCTAAGTAAAGGGATGGAGTAAGAATATGAACATATATGGATGAGCGACGACCGATGGGCATAGGCAAGATGCAATAGAATATAGTATATACATATGAGATTAATAATGTTTACATATCTTGCATTACTCAAGTGGCATTATTAAAGTGACTCATGATCCATTCAATAATGGCCAATAGTGGCCAATGATTTCAAGTCTGTATATAGGCAGCAGCCCCTCGGTGTTAGTGATGGCTGTTTAACAGTCTGATGGTCTTGAGACAGAAGCTGTTTTTCCAGTCTCTCGGTCCCAGCTTTGATGCACATGTATTGACCTCTAATTCTGGATGGTAGCGTGGTGAACAGGCAGTGGCTCGGGTGGTTGTTGTCCTCGATCTTTTTGGCCTTCCTGTGACATTGACTGCTGTAGGTGTCCTGGAGGGCAGGTAGTTTGCCCACGGTGATGCGTTGTAAAGACCTCACAACCCTCTGAAGAGCCTTACGGTTGTGGGCGGGGTAGTTGCTGTACCAGACGGTGATACAGCCCGACAGGATGCTCTCGATTGTGGTTCTGTAAAAGTTTGTGAGTGTTTTCGGTGACAAGCCAAATTTCTTTAGCCTCCTGCGATTGAAGAGGCGCTATTGTGCCTTCTTCATCACATTGTGTGTGGGTGGACCATTTCAGTTTGTCAGTGATGTGTACGCCGAGGAACCTTCTCCACTACTGTCCCGTCGATGTAGACAGGGGGGTGCTCCCTCTGCTGTTTCCTGAAGTACACGATCATCTCCTTTGTTTTGTTGACATTGAGGAGCGAGAGGTTGTTTTCCTGACACCACACTCCGAGTGCCCTCACCTCCTCCCCGTAGGCCGTCTCGTCGTCGTTGTTGGTAATCAAGCCCACTACTGTTGTGTCACCTGCAAACTTGATGATTGAGTTGGAGGTGTGCATGACCATGCAGTCATGGGTGAACAGGGAGTACAGGAGGGGGCTGAACATGCACCCTTGTGGGGCCCCAGTGTTGAGGATCAGCGAAGTGGAGGTGATGTTTCCGACCTTCACCACCTGGGGGCCACCAGTCAGAAAGTTCAGGACCCAATTGCACAGGGCGGGGTTGAGACCCAGGGCCTCAAGCTTAATGAGCTTGGAGGGTACTATGGTGTTGAATGCTGACCTGTAGTCGATGAACATCGGGTGGCAGGTAAGGTGGAGGTGATATGATCCTTGATTAGTCTCTCAAAGCACTTCATGGTGACAGAAGTGAGTGCTACGGGGCGATAGTCATTTAGTTCAGTTAGCTATGCCTTCTTGGGTACAGGAACAATGGTGGCCATCTTGAAGCATGTGGGGACAGCAGACTGGGATAGGGAGAGATTGAATTTGTCCGTAAACACACCAGCCAGCTGGTCTGCGCATGCCCCCGAGGACGCAGCTAGGAATGCCGTCTGGGCCGGCAGCCTTGCGAGGGTTAACACGTCATACTTAAGTCGGCCACGGAGAGGGATGGTCCGCAGTCCTTGCTAGCAGGCCGCGTTGGTGGCACTGTATTATCCTCAAAGCGGGCAAAGAAGGTGTTTAGTTTGACTGGAAGCAAGACGTCGGTGTCCGTAACGTGGCTGGGTTTCTTTTTGTAGTCCTTCACTGCTATGCCATCGCTCCAAGATGGCATAGCAGTTCAGACATCTTTTGTCCTCGTCTTGTCCCGTATATATTTACAACTTTCTTCGCATATATATTTTTTATTTTCCATAAACTCATCTTCAAAACACTCTCCTGCAACCCACCTCACCAATTTATATATTTTTTTTAAAGAAAGTATTATTTACCTCAAATCTGTAATCCTCCATAGAATCTAACCAGAATCTAACCAGAAGCTAGCCAGAAGCTAATCCAGAAGCTAGCCTGAAGCTAATCAGAAGCTAGTTAGCTTCTTTACTGGCTAATCGTTAGTATTCAGCTAACCACGGTTCGTGGTCATCAGCTATCCTTTAGCTCAAAAATCTATCGCCAGTTTTGTACGGCGCGGCTCGGACCGGAACATACCTGACCTATTTTTCTCTCCATGTCCCCGGATTTCAACCGCTAACTCTGGATCTCGCAGCTAGCTAGCTGCTATCTGTGTGACTATCGGCTTTCATCGATTCCGGAGCAAACATCAAATATTCGGGAGCTAGCCAGCTGAAGAGTTCCATCAGTCACTCCTGGGCTACAATCACCTATCCGGACCCGTTTTACTGCCAACGCAGAGCCCCACCGGGCCTTCACAACTGGACTACCGACGTTATCTACCTGAGGGAGTTATCTGGCTGGCTCCTCCGTCGCGGCGTTACCTGAACGCCTATCTGCGGTCCGCTAACCGTTAGCTGTCTTATCGGCTGCTATCTGAATAGACCTATCGGACAATTAATTTTTTCTTTTTTTCTTGGGCCTCTATAACTATATCTATTGGTTTTTTTTGCGAATTGAATTCATCCCCTCTACCACACGGAACCCCACTAATCCTACCGACGGAAACGCACGAGGTGGCTAATAACGGACCTCCATCCTATGCTAGCTTGCTACCGATGGCCCGGCTAGCTGTCTAAATCGCCGTGACCCCAACCAACCTCACTACTCACTGGAACCTTTTGATCACTCGACTAAGCATGCCTTTACTGAAAGTCAATATGCCTTGTCCATTGCTGTTCTGGTTAGTGTTTATTGGCTTATTTCACTGTAGAGCATCTAGTCCTGCTCACTATACCTTATCCAACCTATTAGTTCCACCACCCACACATGCGATGACATCTCCTGGTTTCAATGTTTCTAGAGACAATATCTCTCTCATCATCACTCAATACCTAGGTTTACCTCCACTGTATTCACATCCTACCATACCTTTGTCTGTACATTATACCTTGAAGCTATTTTATCGCCCCCAGAAACCTCTTTTTACTCTCTGTTCCAGACGTTCTAGACGACCAATTCTTATTGCTTTTAGCCGTACCCTTATCCTACTCCTCCTCTGTTCCTCTGGCGATGTAGAGGTGAATCCAGGCCCTGCAGTGCCTAGCTCCACTCCTATTCCCCAGGCGCTCTCTTTTGATGACCTCTGTAACCGTAATAGCCTTGGTTTCATGCATGTTAACATTAGAAGCCTCCTCCCTAAGTTTGTTTTATTCACTGCTTTAGCACACTCTGCCAACCCGGATGTTCTAGCTGTGTCTGAATCCTGGCTTAGGAAGACCAACAAAAATTCTGAAATTTTCATCCCACACTACAACATTTTCAGACAAGATAGAACTTGTGAATATAGACTTGTTTATACTGTATTATTGACTGTATGTTTGTCTTACTCCATGTGTAACTCTGTGTCGTTGTATCTGTCGAACTGCTTTGCTTTATCTTGGCCAGGTCGCAATTGTAAATGAGAACTTGTTCTCAACTTGCCTACCTGGTTAAATAAAAATAACATAAAACATTGTCTGTAGACCCTGCCACCTACATCTCGTGTCTGAGCCCTTGAATTGCGACTCCACTTTGTCCTTATACTGACATTTTGCTTGTTCGATTGCCTTGTGGAGGGAATAACTACACTGTTTATATTCAGCCATCTTTCCATGGTTAAACGCAGTGGTACGTGCTTTCAGTTTTGCGCGAATGCCGCCATCTATCCACTGTTTCTGGTTAAGGTAGGTTTTAATTGTCACAGTGGGTACAACATATCCAAAGCGCTTCCTTATAAACTCACTCACCGAATTAGCGTAAAAATTGATGTTATTCTCAGAGGCTGCCCGGAACTACAGAATTAATTCACTGACACATCACTATTGGCTAGCATGTTACATAGTTGTCATTATTATTCTAACATACTTATATTTGTGCTTATTGAGAGAAAAAAAACAGCAACATAAAAAATGTAAATATGTCCGGAAAGAAAAGAGTGCATTTTTACAAAACAGACAAACGTCGATGAAACTGTTCCAAATGAAGCAGTTCTCCCAGACCAAGGCATATGGTACTGTCCCCCCCCCCCCCCAAAAAAATGCTGCAAGGCCATCCAAGAGCACAGAAACACATACACACAACCCTCTACCCTTTCCCACGCCATGGACTACCGATGTACTTGCAATATCAATACACTAAACCTGCCTATGTAAAGTACCATGTAATTACATGGTTTTAGTCCCATTTCATATAATGTGGAACATACCCATATTTTGGAAGTACAGTGTTCACAGTAACCCCCCACAGCCAGTACGGGCTTATAGGGCAGAAACCCGCCCCAAGCAAATAACCATTTACCCAGTTTCCTCAGTGTTCTGAGAGACCTAGAAGACACCACAGGAAGGTAGACTATGGCCTTGTTTGACCCATCTGTCCCCATAGTGGAACAGCCTCTCACTCCCTCATCCCCCTGCCAGACAGGTTCTTGAGGTTCTCTTCTTGGGTCTAGGCCTAGGGAAAGAATAGTCATTTCGAAAACAGATCTCTGCTAAGTCCAAAAGCCAACTCTAAAGAGATGACCAAAACAGAGTTCCTATTGTAGTCTGTCCTTTTTATTGGTCTAGACCAGGGTTTCCCAAACCCGGTCCTGGGGTCCCCCCCTGGGTGCACATTTAGTTTTTTGCCCTAACACTACACAGCTGATTCAAATGACCAACTCATCATCAAGCTTTGATTATTTCAATCAGCTGTGTAGTGATAGGACAAAACCAAAACTTGCACCCAGGGGGGGCCCCAGGACAAAGTTTGGGAAACCCTGGTCTAGAGCATTCTCTTACAGGAGCCGCAGGGATTCTCTCATGGGGCCGCAGGGATTCTCTCATGGGGATCACAAGGTTTCTCTCATGGGGATCACAAGGCTTCTCTCATGGGGATCACAAGGCTTCTCTCATGGGGATCACAAGGCTTCTCTCATGGGGATCACAAGGCTTCTCTCATGGGGATCACAAGGCTTCTCTCATGGGGATCACAAGGTTTCTCTCATGGGGATCACAGCTTGCTCATCACAATGCTTGGGAAAAGAAGTCAGCGGTGCCAAGAGCTAACAAACATGTTATTATTGGTGTAAACATCCCCAGGAGGGGTGCGTCACTTGAGTGGGTTGAGTCACTGATGTGATCTTCCTGTCTGGGTTGGCACCCCCAATTGGGTTGTGCCGTGGCGGAGATCTTTGTGGGCTATACTCGGCCTTGTCTCAGGATGGTAAGTTGGTGGTTGAAGATATCACTCTAGTGGTGTGGGGGCTGTGCTTTGGCAAAGTAGGTGGGGTTATAATCCTTCCTGTTTGGCCCTGTCCGGGGGTGTCATCGGATGGGGCCACAGTGTCTCCTGACCCCTCCTGTCTCAGCCTCCAGTATTTATGCTGCAGTAGTTTGTGTCGGGGGGCTAGGGTCAGTTTGTTATATCTGGAGTTCTTCTCCTGTCCTATCTGGTGTCCTGTGTGAATTTAATTATGCTCTCTCTAATTCTCTCTTTCCTTCTCTCTCTCGGAGGACCTGAGCCCTAGGACCATGCCTCAGGACTACCTGACATGATGACTCCTTGCTGTCCCCAGTCCACCTGGCTGTGCTGCTGCTCCAGTTTCAACTGTTCTGCCTGTGATTATTATTATTTGACCATGCTGGTCATTTATGAACATTTGAACATCTTGGCCATGTTCTGTTATAATCTCCACCCGGCACAGCCAGAAGAGGACTGGCCACCCCACATAGCCTGGTTCCTCTCTAGGTTTCTTCCTAGGTTTTGGCCTGTCTAGGGAGTTTTTCCTAGCCACTGTGCTTCTACACCTGCATTGCTTGCTGTTTGGGGTTTTAGGCTGAGTTTCTGTACAGCACTTTGAGATATAAGCTGATGTACGAAGGGCTATATAAATACATTTGATTTGATAAACTCGGTTGATCTACTAATAAGTGAGATGACTTTCCGTTAGATCATAGGAACACTAGATAAAACCCCCAACAGATTTTTCATTGACGACAAAAACTAGCTTCAAAGACTGGAATCTCCGTTGTCACAAAATAAGTTATGTGGTATGTCCAGAGGCTGACAGTCTATATCTCCCTCTAGATTTCTCAGAATGACTGGGTGAAACTGCCCACTGCTGAGGAGATACTGTGGGTGTGAGTGGTGCTGCCTTATCTACGGCTATAGTGTTGAGGGTGAGAAGCCATCTAGTATTCATTGGCAGTATGTAGTTTTCAGCTCCAGTCCAGTGCGATGGTGCGAGTAGAAAAGAAAAATTGTTTCATGGTTGACTCAAATAGGAGGCACATAAGGTCAGGGTTGTATAGTGTTGACATTGGTACTGCTCAGTGTATGGTGCTTTTCTTAGTCTTGACACAGAGGAAGGGACATTTATTTTAAGTCACACAGAACCTGATGCCGTTTTCTTCAATTGCACATAAAGTTCACTCATGGCTGATTGTTGTCTGCAACAGGCTGTTTGTTCAGTGAAGGTTGTAGCGCTGGCAGGAAATGCTAATGCTTTCGTAATGTTAGCGTCTCAGGTTTTGGGCGCCTCACTGCCATTACTGCCAACGCTTTCTGGGAACCTTCTCCGAGCTCCTTGGCAGTGTGAACAATAAACTTGAATGCTATACAAAAAGGTGATAAACCAGCACTGGTCAATGAAACAAAACTCCGGTCTTACTGGAGGATGAGCCAACTGTACTCTCTAAAGAACAAACTACAACTGACAGCTCATAGAGCCCATAACAATTTCATGGTAAAACCTCATTCATGGAAAGGACTTGCTGAAGACCAGTTTCATCTCACGCGTTCAGATTTGATTCGCACATCGTATCTGGTAACAAACAGTCTAATTGTCTCTATAGCCTTCAGTTAATCTAGCTCTCTCTCGCCTCACTAAATCAATAAAACGCATGGTGTACGTGTCTTACTTGGCATCTACAATCTCGTAGAGCTTCTTAAGGAATTCAGAGTCCAGATGGTTGTGTTCTCCGGTCAGAGTGTGGAAGTAAACCATTGCATACTCCTTCACTGTGATGTGGTCCATGACATGGATGAAGTACAGCAGGGCCTGCAGTGGAGACACACGTGGTGGAGCGGTCAAGGCTTTCACACAGAGCAACAACATTCATCTGTATTCTATTGCACCACTAAAACTGTAACGTTCATGATCTTGCCTGCGAATGAGGCCTGGTACCTTTTCCATGTCGATGAGGGTCACAGGAATATTTCTGCCAACAAGAACCATCACCGTCCTGCCACACATGTCAACACCTGTGGGAACACACACACACAGACCAGTGGCCTGCCAGTGTTACTACACTGCCTCCTAGAGGATACATGGAACAATTACACTCACTGAAACAGGAGGGTGTTATGAGCCCCTCTTTATAAATCGCCATCGCTGAAAAATAAATACAAATGAATGAACCAAAGAACTAAATGAAACCAAATTAAAGCGTGGGAACAGAGAGAATGAGGCAAGAGACAGTAAGAGAACGAGGGAGAGCAGGAGATCCTGAGTGGTGCAGTGGGCTAAGGAAATGCATAGGGTTGGTCCTGGTCAGTCCCTGGATGGGAGACCAGAAGCTGCTGGATGTGGTGTTGGAGGGCCAGTAGGTGGCACTCTTTCCTCTGGTCTAAAAAATATCCCAATGCCCTTGGGGACACTTCCCTGTGTAGGGTGCCGTCTTTCGGATGGGACTTTAAACGGGTGTCCTGACTGAGGTCATTAAAGATCCCATAGCACTTATCGTAAGAGTAGGGGTGTTAACCCCGGTGTCCTGGCTAAATTCCCAAGTTGTCCCTCATACCATCACGGTCACTTAATCATCCCCAGCTTACAATTGGCTCATTCATCCCCCTCCTCTCCCCTGTAACTATTCCCCAGGTCGTTGCTGTAAATGAGAACGTGTTCTCAGTCAACTTACCTGGTAAAATAATGGTAAAAAAAAAATCTCAGTGCTAGAGGCGTCACTACAGACCCTGGTTCGATCCCAGGCTGTATCACAACCGGCCGGGATTGGGAGTGCCATACAGCGACGCACAATTGGCCCAGTGTCATCAGGGTTTGGGTTTGGCCAGGGTAGGCCGTCATTGTAAATAAGAATGTGTTCTTAACTGACTTGCCTAGTTAAATAAAGGTTAAATAAAATAAATATAAAAAGGAGAGGGAGTGAAAGTAAGACATCCTGCCATGACCACGGAGGCCATTTGTAATCCTGATAAGGAAAAATTTGAAAACGGATCATCTCCTCCTTGATGAGCTGGTAAAAAGATTTCCATCCAACAAACTAGAGATCAAACACAGAGAATACCACACACAAACTCACTCTCCCAACTCACCAGTTTGATATAAGGCTTTCAGTGCTGCTATGTCAGACAAGTCCTCTGCCCTGGCTCGACATAACCAACGGTTATAACTGCAACAAAAGGAGAGGTTATAACACATTATGTCAACACTCAGTATTGTACTGGCTAAGGGTGTACTGTAAAATGTTGGTAAAACTAGGGTATAGGATGCATACCCTAAAGACCAATGTATCAAAATAAAAGTATTGTATTTAATTAAAATACATGTGTTTTGTATTTTAAAATACAAAAAATACATTTGCAAGTAGCTGTCTGAACAGAAACAACGTTCTCAGTTACGGTTACAGAAACATCTTACGTGCTATGACTGAAACGTTGTCGTTAGTCTACCTTCGCTGAATGCACTGTCACTCTGGAGAAGAGTGTCTGCCAAATGACCAAAATGTAAATGTGAAAATGAACAACTGCAAAGCACACTGGGTATTGCCATTGGCCTTGTTTCGGGGGTAGCTCATTAGAATTCTACTCAGCATACTTGGCAATTGTTCATTTTTACATATACATTTAGTTAATTTAGCAGACACTTGTATTACACCAGTGCCATCAGACTTTTGTTACCAATGTAGGGAGAAAGGGGGCCATACAATTGTGAACCGCTATAAAATAAATGCTATAGAATTGTATTTCGAAAATACCAATTACAGCTTTCGAAACCATCTTGTTACATAATACATTGGAGTGTAGTTCAGCTCAGTGAAATACAACATACAAAACACTCAGAAGTAATTAAAATACGTATTTCAAATACATGTAACAGAAATACTGCCCATCTGTTTACAAGTTGTGTTAGACTCACTTTCTCTGGTGCTGTTTGTGGATGGTTGCGTCAGACAGCTGGCCCTGCAGGATGAGTTTGCGCTGTTTGTCCACATCTCCCTCCATCCGGGCAAACGCATGATTCCCCACCTGGCCCAGGTCTGAGTCCAGAGTCTCCTCCTCACAGTCATCTACCCAGTACACACAGACACATCATTCTATGAAACTACTTCCAACTCTAAAATACATAAATACTCTCCCTCAATGTTGTATCAACAAATATAATCTTTCAAAGCACTGCTGTGAAAAGCCACACAAACACACAAAATAAGCATGAAACATCACACTTCACATGTTCACTGCTTGTGAAACCGGGCCGGTCTCTCCGGTGTGTTTATTTCAATTGTCTAGTATCTAGACCTTGGGCTGTCCTCCCAGTCCTGAGCCATCCAGCCCAAGGCAAGAGAAGCAGCTCATCCATGGCCTCACTGGATTAGGCAGAATATGTGTGTGTTGATTCCAGTGTTTGTCATTGGGCCTGAGCCACACACAGCCTGTTTGTCTTGGATCAACACCTCTGGGTCTGGAGCCCCATATGGACAACAGTCATCAAAAAAAGAGGTACACACACAATCTTGAAACTAACAAACATTTAGCTCAGCACCAGTTCAGCACTATAGTTCAGTACACAAACACATAAACAAAACAAAAAAAACACCCTTACTGAAAGAGAAACATATTCAACACCCCAAAAAACAAGAGGGAGGCCATCTTGGATTCCTTTATTGAAGACATACAGTGCCTTTTGTTATGTTATGTCCAGCCTTATTCTAAAATGTATTGTTTTCCCCGCCTCATCAATCTACACACAATACCCCATAGTGACAAAGCAAAAAACAGTTTAAAAAATGTTTTGCTAAATTTATAAACACCTGTATTTGTGGAGTTTCTCCCATTCTTCTCTGCAGATACTCTCAAGCTCTGTCAGATTGGATGGGGAGCGTTGCTGCACAGCTATTTTCAGGTCTCTCCAGTAGAGGTCGGCCAAAATCGGAATGGCAGATTAATTAGGGCCGATTTCAAGTTTTCATATCAATTGGAAAAAATCTGTATTTTGTGGCCGCTTTAAAATATATATATTTTTTTACACCTTTATTTAACTAGGCATGTCAGTTAAAACCTGTTACGGCTAGACGTTCCACTCGACAACATCCGGTGAAATTGCAGAGCGTGAAATTCAAATTAAATTATTAGAAATATTTAACTTTCATAAAATCACAAGTGCAATACACCAAAATAAAGCTTAAGAACACATTCTTATTTTCAATGACGGCCTAGGAACGGTGGGTTAACTGCCTTGTTCAGGGGCAGGCTGACTACCTGTTACGTGAGGGCAGCAAGAAGCCAAGGTAAGTTGCTAGCTAGCATTAAACTTATCTTATAAAAAACAATCAATCAATCTTAACATAATCACTAGTTAAACTAGTAATATCGTCAACCATGTGTAGTTATCTAGCATGTCCTGCGTTGCATATAATTGATGCGGTGCCTGTTAATTAATTTCTCATCGAATCACAGCCTACTTCGCCAAACGGGTGATGATTTAACAAGCGCATTCGCGGTAAAAGCACTATCGTTACACCAATGTGTACCTAACCATAAATACCTTTCTTTAAAATCAATACACAAGTATATATTTTTAAACCTGCATATTTAGTTAGTATTGCCTGCTAACATGAATTTCTTATAACTAGGGAAATTGTGTCACTTCTCTTGCGTTCCGTGCAAGCAGTCGGGTATATGCAGCAGTTTGGGCCGCCTGGCTCATTGCGAACTGTGTGAAGTCTATTTATTCCTAACAAAGATCGTAATTAATTTGCCAGAATTGTACATAATTATGACATAACATTGAAGGTTGTAAAATGTAACAGCAATATTTAGACTTAGGGATGCCACCCGTTAGATAAAATACAGAACGGTTCCGTATTTCACTGAAAGAATAAACGTTCTGTTTTCGAAAAGATAGTTTCCGGATTCAACCAAATTAATGACCAAAGGCTCATATTTCTGTGTGTTATGTTATAATTAAGTCTATGATTTGATAGAGCAGTTTGACTGAGCGGTGGTAGGCAGCAGCAGGCTCGTAAGCATTCATTCAAACAGCACTTTCGTGCATTTGCCAGCAGGTCTTCGCTGTGCTTAAGCATTGAGCTGTTTATGACGTCAAGCATATCAACTCCCGAGATTAGGCTGGTGTAACCGATGTGAAATGGCTAGCTAGTTAGCGGGGTGCTAGCTAGTTAGCGGAGTGTGCGCTAATAGCGTTTCAAACGTCACTCGCTCTGAGACGGAGTAGTTGTTCCCCTTGCTCTGCAAGGGCCGCGGCTTTTGTGGAGCGATGGGTTATGATGCTTCAAGGGTGGATGTTGTCGATGTGTTCCTGGTTCGAGCCCAGGTAGGGGCGAGGAGAGGGACGGAAGCTATACTGTTACACTGGCAATACTAAAGTGCCTATAAGAACATCCAATTGTCAAAGGTATATGAAATACAAATGGTATAGGGAGAAATAGTCCTATAATTCCTATAATAACCTCAACCTAAAACTTCTTACCTGGGAATATTGAAGACTCATGTTAAAAGGAACCACCAGTTCTCATGTTCTGAGCAAGGAACTTAAACGTTTGCATTATATGCCATGTAAAAAAGCTCTTTTACTTTCTTCTCCAACACTTTGTTTTTGCATTATTTAAACCAAATTGAAATGATTTAAACCATTATTTAAACCAAACCAAATCTGACTGGGAGACATTTGAGCCAATCAGTTGTGTTGTGACAAGTTAGTGGGTAGTATACAGAAGATGGTCTTTTACCAAATAGGGCTAAGTCCATATTATGTCAAGAACAGCTCCAACAAGCAAAGAGAAACGACAGCCCATCATTACGTTAAGACATGAAGGTCAGTCAATCCAGAAAATGTCAAGAACTTTGAATGTTTGTTCAAGTGCTGTCGCAAAAATCATCAAGCACTATGATGGAACTGGGTCTCATCAGGACCGCCATAGGAAAGGAAGACCGAGTTATCCTCTGCTGCAGAGGATAAGTTCCTTAGAGTTACCAGCCCCAAATAAAATGTTTCAGAGTTCAAGTAACAGACACATCTCAATATCAACTGTTCAGAGGCTGCGTGAATCAGGCCTTCATGGTCAAATTCCTTCAAAGAAACCAATACTAAAGGACACCATTAAGAATTTGAGACTTGCTTGGGCCAAGAAACACGAGCAATAGACATTACACCGGTGGAAATCTGTCCTTTGGTCTGATGAGTCCAAATTTTAGATTTTATGTTCCAATTGTCATGTCTTTGTGAGACGCAGAGTAGGTGAACAGATGATCTCCACTTGTGTGGTTCCCACCGTGAAGCATGGAGGAGTTGTGATTGTGTGGGAGTGCTTTGCTGGTGACACTGTCGGTGATACATTTAGAATTCAAGGTACACTTTACCAGCATGTCGACCACAGCATTCTGCAGCGATACGCCTCCCATATGGTTTGCGCTTAGTGGGACTATCATTTGTTTTTCAACAGGACAATGACCCAACACACATCCAGGCTGTATAAGGGCTATGTGACAAAGAAGGAGAGTGATGGAGTGCTGCATCAGATGACCTGGACTCCACAATCACCCGATCTCAACCCAATTGAGATCGTTTGGGATGAGGTGGACCGCAGAGTGAAGGAAAAGCAAGTGCTCAGAAACAACACTTTTTTGGTAACTACATGATTCCAAATGTGTTATTTCATAGTTTTGATGTCTTCACTATTATTCTACAATGTAGAAAATAGTAAAATAAAGAAAAACCCTTGAATAAGTAGGTGAGTCCAAACTTTTGACTGATATTGTACATGGAATGGAAGTTGATACTACGTACTATGATAAACATTGAAACCATGTTCAGTTTTGCAGCTAGGAGATGAGTCGCACCTAGTGGGTTGTGGTAAATGTAGTCTTACCTTCCAGACTGCCTGGTTTCTCAGTGATGCGGATCTGTCTCTCTGGGACGACAGGCTCCCCCTCCGAGTTGCCAATGTCGGCAGGGATTAGGGGCAGGCTGGCGCGCTCCTCTTCCTCAGAACGAGGGTAGTAGAGAGGAAGCAGCTTTCTGTATGTAGGCTAAGACACATATACAAAAACAAATGATATACAAACATAAATAAATGATGCCATAAAATAGACAACACAAGCAGTCTAACACAAATCCCCAGACTGATATAAAAATAATACACGTACTCCTTATCAATAAAATAGTTGGTCTGTTGTGTCTGCCTTCTTTTGACATGAATAATTACCTCATACTGGAACACTCATGACATCTTTGAAATATTTTACGTTCTCTATGAATAACAAATTAGTGAATAATCACAATAAACCATGGAAACATGGCCTTCGAAACACAGCTCCAAACATTACCTTGAGTTCAGTTACACTACAGAAAATGTTGGTTGCCCTAAGAATAAGCCAGTACATTTATGTGCACATAAACCTAGGAATGTGTAAAACATTGAAGGTATGTGCAGAGAAGAATATAAGAACACACCTCTTCCATATCCGTCACAGCGAACACCACCATCTCTATGCTCTTTCCATGGTTCTCGAGAAACCTGCGGACCGTTCCTGCAAAAAAACAACAGTTACACACTCCAGAGACACAGTCATATGTTTCACATAGGTCAGGGGTCATGGATGAGTTATGAAACATCATGCCAGTATGAATAGTTGCAAGGCTGGAAAGTGTTGATTGTTTGAAATATCTGGGATTAAGTATTGATTCTGAATCTTTTGGAAAGCATATTGATTATATTAGAAAAACAGTTAACTATAAGCTTTGTTTACTATACAGATCTATTAATTGTATTAATATATCCATTTAAAAGACCTTAGTAACCGGAATGCTGCATCCTATCATAGACTATGGTGACATCATCTACCAAAACACAACCAAGACCTTACTTTGCGAATTAGATTTAATTTATAACATATCTTTGCCGATTCATTATTGGATGCAATTATAAGACACATCATTAAACAATGTATGAATCACTTATTCAAACAGAAGACAACTGCATTGGTACCAATTTATTTTGAAATCTATCAACTTAAAAAATGTCCCTGTTTATATATTAAGGAACACCTAACGATACAAGACTCACAGTACTGCTTTCGACAACGGCAGCATTTACAAATGCTAAGGGTACTTCATGAGATTGGCATAAGATCTTTCAGATACAAACTGACTAGAATAATTTACCTATAGAAATCAGTACATTAATAATTACTGAATTAATATAAGAAAGCCCTTTTTTAAATGCGAAGAACAAACTGTTTTTAACTAACAAAAACATCACCATGTGGAGATTTGTGTGTGTATACACACACACACACACACACACACACACACCAAAAATGTAAAACGCAACATGCAACAATTTTTTCAACAAGTTCATATAAGGAAACCAGTCCATTTAAATAAACAGAAATACGCCTCAGTTTCATTAGCTGTCCGGGAGGCTGGTATCAGATGATCCCACAGGTAAAGAAGCCGGATGTGGAGGTCCTGGGCTGGCGTGGTTACATGTGGTCTGCGGATGTGAGCCGGTTGGACATAATGCCAAATTCTCTTAAAAACGATGCTGTAGGCAGCTTATGGTAGAGAAATGAACATTAAATTCTCTGGCAACAGCTCTGGTGGACATTCCTGCAGTCAGCATGCCAATTGCACACACCCTCAAAACGTGAGACAGCTGTTGCATTGTGTTGTGTGACAAAACTGCACATTTTAGAGTGGCCTTTTTATTGTCCCCAGCACAACGTGCACCTGTGTGATGATCATGCTGTTTAATCAGATTCTTGATATGCCACACCTATCAGATGGACGGAGTATTTTGGCAAAGGAGAAATGCTCGCTAACAGGTATTTAAACACATTTGTGCACAACATTTGAGAGAAAAACTTTTTGTGCATATGGAACATTTATGGGATCTTTTACTTCAGCTCATGAAATATGGGACCCACACTTTACATGTTGCGGATTTTTTGGGGGTCGGTATTTGTATGCATGCATGCATATATACACACATGTCAGGGATGGGAAACTGGCAGCCAATTTCCGAAAGACAAAAATAAATATATGTACCCAGTATATTTTTCTCTCCACCCCATGAAAAAATTAGTATAATTGCATATTGATGTTGCATGTTGAATTGATATTTGTAGCAGTAGTTGTATTTGTAGATCTACAACTTTTAATTTGCTGTTAATATAAGTTTAATAAAATATTATTAGTTAATTGTTATTGTTAGTAGTTGCCATATTATTATTTTTTCTAAGTATTGTTTGTTTGTTTTAGTTTATTTCATTGGGATATTCTTGAAAACAAGATGTTGCATCTCAAGAGATTTCATCCTGCAAAATTTCTAACAAATAAATAATAGTTCAAAGCCACATATGAGCTACTTAATATGATGTGACATGGTGTAGGGTACGCTACTGTATGAGAGATCATTATTAGTGAATGTGTGCGTGTCTTACTGAAGGCGATGTGTGTGGCGTCCTCTAGTGCGTATCCTCTCTTAGTTGTGCTTACCACACAGAAGGCCACAGATGCCATGGCCTGCTCTCTGCAAAGACACAAACATCAGCTCTCACACAACTCCACATACTAACAGTACACACCACAAACCCCATTCAATTGACAGTACAGTACACACCACAAACACAGTAAATTGTTTTTACAAAAAACATGAGGTTAATGGGCAGTAAGGGAGCACCTGGCGCTCCACACAGACGTGTTATGTGGGGAGTAAACACGTGTGTGTGTGTGAACAAGCTGTGATGTAATCAGCAGGCCTGCTGTCCCAGTCACACCTAGCGGAATGCCAAATGAACACGAGGTGGAACACATAGAACAATGTGTTGTACTTATGCAATACAGTCAACTTCATGTCAACTAATGATGAGTTAATGTCTTACTTGGCGAGCTGCATTACGTTCCTATAGCAGCTGTACAGTGAGCTCTCAGCAGCCGTCCTGTACTTGGCTTTGTACTTGGGGCCCACCGTGTGGATAATAAAGCGTGCCGCCAGGTTAAAGCCTTTGGTCATTTTCGCCTCGCCTGTCCGACATCCTGTGGATAAACACATACACATGAATACACACATACAGGTAATACAAGAGTATATCCCACACAGAACACACAAATATAACATTCTTCACCATGAACACAGCCTTGAAAGGGATTTGCATAGCAACACACACAGCAACAAGACCCAATCTAACACTTTTCCCCCCCGTTTGAATATTAGCAAGTGGTATAAAAAGCTGGCAGTAATGTGTTTGTCTCCAGTGCTCACATGATGTTAACACATTACATTAATTTTGACAGCATAACACAAGGTCATTTTCAGTAGACACAAACCAATAGAAGTTGGACAACGAAAATAAGCATTCTGATTGATCAAGTTGATATAGTACCTCATCCATGTCAAAATATTTTCTCTTGTTTTGTACGTCGTCCTTGACCTGAAAACTCAGTGGTGCCCCCTACCGTTCAGTTTGAGCAGCTCATCTCGAAGCTCAGGCCCAGCGTGTAAGAGGATGCTCTCAGAGATGGGGTTTTTGTCCGTCAGAGTCTCATTACTCGTGTTGACAATCGCTGTGCAGTTCAGCAGGGCCACGTCGCCATTACTTGAGAGGAGACAGCAGAAAGAAAGAGGGTTAGATATTTTAACTCTGTATTGGTCGTACAGTATGAGGTTGGAGCTTGCGTATCTCCCTTTGACATCCATGGACGATTTACACAACAGTTTAAGTTTGACTACAGGTGTGTTTACTGAGTTAAGATCCTGCCCACAGGGTTTTGCAGGGCTCTACAGTGCGACCATTTTACTCGCTTATGCGCCTAAATATTTTACTGTGCGACCTGGAATTTGTATTTAGGAGCACCGGTGTGCCTAGAAAAATGAAGGATTCTAGCTATAACACCTCAAATATTTGTCACTTTGCTCCTAAATTGCTTTGTGTGCGCTTACATTTTTCAACTTAGGTGCACACGTGCTCCTTGTAAAATAGCCCTGCTTTGTCAAACTCTAAAAGGGGAACTACTCAAGCAGTTAAGTTGGTACTGAGTCATGACATCCTTAGTCTTCAGTCACTGAGAAATAAGCCTATGACAACCTTGACACTGGAGTGCAGATCAACAGACAGCCGAGCTACTGAAACAGAAAAGAAGACGCACGATCAGGTTTACAGTGATGTTTCACTTCACTTAAACGCTGGCGCTTGCAAACAGCCAATGGACAGGTCATAATGATTTATTCCTCACTACATCGGCATAATCACAGCAGTACGACCTCAAAAGGGTTGGCTGTGAACAAGCCTTGTTGTACACACCTGGAGGGGTTAAAGCAAAAATAAACCCCATGAATGAAACTTAAGTTGAGCTCAGATCGATTGTCTGCGGGGCCAAGTTAAGCACCCCTTTCATGTAAAAAAAAAGTAATGACCATCATACCTTTAGGGAAAAAGGATCATTTTGTACATGTATTAAACAGAGTTTGACCAATCCCAGTCCTTCTCAATTGAAAAAAATACATAGATCCTAACAAAAAAAAATCTTCACAAAAAATCCATATGATGAAAATCCAGCGCAGTGACGGAGAACTTTAACCCCTGCACTTGGGGTGATCGTTGTTGATCCTTGTGCAAAGGGAGTGCAAGTCAATCAAGACACTGTGTCAAGTCCTGAAAATGCGGACAAATCAGGAACAGAAAAGTGATTTTCCTCAGACCTGTGTAAAAAGGCCTTAGTCCAGTCTGTTCCTTTAACAACAGCAGGAATGTGAAGAGGGCTTGAGGCCACCTGGGTACAAAGGTCTTACTGAGAGACTCCTACTAGTGGAACTTCTGGACACATCATGTGCTCAGCCTCGCTCCACAAAGAGGATCTATGAGGTAGGGTCTAGAATGCTCATGTGGAAAGAGAGAGAGAGAGAGAGAGTGGTGCATGGAGCAATAACAGAATCACAAAGCACAAGAAGCCAGGGATTCAACTTGAGAGACCTTATTGCTGTCAACAAAGGCATTTGATAAGAGTTTGACGATTATGAACATATGAGAAAATGAGAGACCCCCGAGATAAAGAAAAAAAGAGAGAATGCGAGAGAGCAAAAGAGAGACCAAATGATAGGGAAGTGGTATTAGAGATAGAGGTCCAGTCAGTGTGCATACTCACTAGAGCACTATCTTCCTGTTGATGTCCTCTCTGTAGGGAAAAGGGGAGGGGAAGGCCTCCTGGCTGACCAGGCTGTCGGTATACTCCTTCTCTGTCTCTTCTCCCTCAAGGTCTGGCTGCCGCTCCCAGGTGGACAGAGTCTGTACCTCCACAAACTGAGAGCGTGCTCCCAGAGGATCCATTCCTGCACTTCGCTGGCCTACACCTCAATGCTCCCCACTGTAAACAAAGCCAGAGAAAGACAAAGTGCATATATCAGTGTCCACTGTCCAGGAGCCAAATAGGAGCAGTTATCAAATCAAATCAAATTTATTTATATAGCCCTTCGTACATCAGCTGATATCTCAAAGTGCTGTACAGAAACCCAGCCTAAAACCCCAAACAGCAAGCAATGCAGGTGTAGAAGCACGGTGGCTAGGAAAAACTCCCTAGAAAGGCCAATACCTAGGAAGAAACCTAGAGAGGAACCAGGCTATGTGGGGTGGCCAGTCCTCTTCTGGCTGTGCCGGGTGGAGATTATAACAGAACATGGCCAAGATGTTCAAATGTTCATAAATGACCAGCATGGTCGAATAATAATAAGGCAGAACAGTTGAAACTGGAGCAGCAGCACAGTCAGGTGGAAGTTGAAACTGGAGCAGCAGCATGGCCAGGTGGACTGGGGACAGCAAGGAGTTATGACAAGGACCAGCAGACAGTCACAAGTGGTGAATACATTGGTGTTTACAAATGGTCTGGTGGTTTCAGTGTTCATCATTCAGTAGGTTAAAAGTAGAAATAACAACCCATTTTGTAGAGCAAAAGGATTTTAACACAATCCAAGAAAGGCTTTGTTCGGACAGATTAAAATTACACTGAACAAAAATAAAATGCAACATTTTCAAAGATTTTACTGAGTTACAGTTCATAAGGAAATCAGTTTATTTCAATAAATTCATCAGGCTCTAATCTATGGATTTCACATGACTTGGAATACAGTTATGCGTCTGTTGGTCACAGAAGTAGGGGAGTGGATAGGGTTGCACATTTTGGGGAACATTCAGAGGTGGAAACTTTCCATAGGAATATATCAGAATTAATATTAATACCATTTAAATGTAAATGTTTTTTGCATTGGATATATTTACCATATCATATGGAGACAGAAACATAAACCGTTCAACCTTATAAGTAGACAAAATTGCAAATGATTAAATCCTTCCAAAATAAATAAATAAAACGATTTAGTTTCAAATTGAAATTGGTTGTCTTCCTCTCAGGCTTCCATGTCTTCTCCCTGGACCTCTTCAATGTCCACCTCTTGAACATCAGACTAAGGCCTCATCTTCACTGTCACTTTCCAACCTTGTTAAGGATGGCTTGTTGTCAGGCTCTAAAAACCTCAAATTTGCCCGGTTTGCCACCAATTTGTCAACCCTTGTATTGGTCAGCCTGTTGTGTGCTTTGGTGTGTGTGTTCCCAAACAAGGACCAGTTGCGCTCTGAGGCGGCTGATGTTGGTGGGATTTGGAGGATGATGTAGGCAACAGGGGAAATATTCTCAGATCCACAAAGTCCCTTCCACCAGGTGGCTGATAAGATATGTTGGCACGACTGTCATATTTTATCTCCATCCCAAAGTCCTTGCTTGGAAGTGTACTTGGCCAGACTGACAATAACCTTGCCCTCATCCAGGCCAAGGTGGCGAGACACGGTAGTGATGACACCATAGGCCTTGTTGTTCTCTGCACCAGACAGGATGCTCTTGCCAGCATACTTGGGGTCCAACATGTACGCTGCGGCATGTATGGGCTTCAGGCAGAAGTCTTCACGCTTTTTGATGCATTTCAGAACTGCTTGGAGCAACAGTGAAGTGGGCAGGGCAGTACGAATGTCTTCTCTTACATCTGCAAGCAGAGTCTGAACATCAGATAGGATGGCATTGTCTCCCCCAATCCATGCAATGGCTACTGCTATAGGTTTCAGGGGTTTCAGGCTGCTTATCACTCTCTTCCAAAATACATCATCCAGGAAGATCCTCTTGATGGGGCTATCCATATCGACAGACTGTGATATGGCCATTTCTTGGAGAGACTCCTTCCCCTCCAGGAGACTGTCAAACATGATGACATCACCACCCCAACAGTTGTTGCTGGGTAGCTTCAATGTAGTGCTCTTATTCTTCTCACTTTGCTTGGTGACGTAGATTGCTGCTATAACTTGATGACCCTTCACATACCTAACAATTTCCTTGGCTCTTTTGTAGAGTGTATCCAACCAATTGTTCAGTGCCATGATGGCCTTGAGGAGCAGATTCAATGCATGAGCAGCACAGCAAATGGGTGTGATGCGAGTGTAGGACCCCTCCACTTTAGACCAAGCAGACTTCATGTTAGCAGCATTGTCTGTCACCAGTGCAAATACCGTCTGTGGTCCAAGGGCATTGATGACTGCCTTCAGCTCTTCTGAAAATGTAGAGACCGGTGTGTCTGTTGTCCCTTGTGACTGTGCTCTTGTAGTGTGGGCTCAATAGCATCTCATTAGAGTGCAAGATCTTCAGAATCAGTTGTACATGTGATGGAAGAATGCACATGTAGAGGGTTGCAATTCTATTGAATTGGGGATAGTTAACCAAAATATGCCACAAGCCCTAGAATTGCCTTACATGTATCCCACAAAAAAAGGTTAACTGTTATAAGCTAACTTTTTTAAAATGAATTTAAGCTAAATTCCCCAAATTCCAGGGACGTAACTTAATTTACTGGAAAGCTTCTGACCCTTTGCAACCCTAGGTGTGTATCAGAAAACCAGTCAGTATCTGATGTGATCACCATTTGCCTCATGCCGTGCTTTATCAGGCTGTTGATTGTGGCCTGTGGAATGTTGTCCCACTCCTCTTCAATGGCTGTGCTAAGTTGCTGGATCTTTTATTTCAGCTCATGGAACCAACACGTTACGTGTTGCATTTACATTTTTGTTTAGTGTAGTTCTAGACAGTAATAACTTAACCAATTTCAGGACTTCTGTAACTTCTAGTCTACAACCTGCCAAATAAAGCCTATCACCTAAATAGCAGAAGCCAAATTTGTCAGTAGACATTTTATTATGTTTGGAATATTCTGATTGCATTTTTAGGAGGTTAAGTGGCAGTTAGATCAAATTGGGTGAATATGGCAAGCAAGGTCTGACTAGGTCCGACTCATTACTGTTACATTAGTGCACCTAAACAGACAGGGAATTTGAATGGACCATAAGGACTCGATGAAATGCAGAATGAAGATAAAATATATACTAGCTAATTTTCATAACTTGAAAAAAAAAGTATACATTTGTGTTTACTGAAGCATGGTCAAACATTTCCTAGTGTTTTAGCTTGTGCCATTACTCATATTATGTTATTACCATTTGAACGGTTAAATAGGCCCTATTTATGGGGAAAACATCAAATGAGAACATCAAATGTGTCGTCATCACCAACCATGGAGTTCGAGCTCAGCTGACCATCACATACATTACCAGTGCAGCGTTTGCTTTCATTTTACTTTGATTCGCAAATAACCTGCTAGCACGGCAGCAAATAGTAGCATGTCGAAAAAGGGAAGGAAATCAAATATGTATTTATCTAGCTAACGTTAGGTAATCAGAAGAAACATTTACACCTACCCGTTTTCCTTCGTCCACGAATATGTTGTCTACTCCGAGCAGGACTGAATTACAAAAAGCATCGAATGCAGGGAGTCTTCATGATTTTGTTATGATCACAAACATGGCAAAACTTGATTTGATCAAGCCAATTCCCATCGCACAGTCACGTTTACTATAGTTAGGTGTGTACCTGATCAGCTGATTCACTACAAAGAACCCAAACACGCATAACAATCCCTTCCGGAATAATGCCCAGGGATGTACAATAAATCCCAACATTTGTGTAAAACGCATAGTACAGCATTCAGAGGACCTATTAGAATTGCAGCTACCGGTAAGTAAATCCTCGAGAGCATTTTCTATATTGCAGGTAAATGTATGCATTTAGATATACGGTCAAATATATGGCATAGAGCAGAGATATTTTGTAATAAAATAAACAACAACACAAGAAGCAACCCCATAAAACAGACTAATGTAATAAATACAAAAACTAGTTACTGTGACTGATCGATAATTCAATTGCAATTTAACAAGATTATAAGTACAATAATCATAACAACATATTTAAAATATACGTATTTTCTGCTTATTTGTGTTTATGTGTTTCTGTATTTAAACATTTAAAAAAATCAGTTTATAGTTTGTGTTCGACTACATATGTGTTTGATTAGTAGGGTCTTCCTCGTGTGCCCAGAAAACGGGTTTCCACTAGTTACCATAGCCCCCCCCCAAAAAAATATATGGTTATATCGTAAAAATTAATGAAAACAAAAATAAGCTTTTTGGTCTTTACTTAAGGTTAGGGTTAAGCTTCCTGAATGCTTCAGAGCTTTCACAAAATTCTGCTAAAAAACGGTGAATTCATTGGAGCTTCATTCTCGGTTCCCAGTGCACATTGGACAGTGGATCACAGTGGACATATGCTGGTCAACAATAAACAGCAACGTATGATTATCAAATATACATGTTTTCTCTTTACTGTTTTCATCAAAACTCCGTGGCTCGTTGACTTTAGTAGGGCCAGTTGGAACACCAGCAGGTTTACATAATGCTTCCATGTTTTGCTTTCAGGATTACCATTTTTCTAAAACCGAATCTATGGCATTATTTCGGACGCTTAAGACATAAGCGATACTATACTAAATAGACGATTTATTTGAACAACAGTGCAGAAAGTATGGTTTCACATGTTCGGTGTTTGGTTTATTGTCATACATTTCTCGGATCGCTAACATGATGTGTATTTTTCCCTTCTCTGATCTTTCCTACTTTTCCCCATCCCTCTCTTTCATCAGGGCTCTGACGCGGTGCTGGAGGTGTTCAGTGTGCTGCCAGGACGAGGTGGAGAGGGTGATGGCCAAGAAGCTGAAGAGAGCCAAGAAGAAGGCCAGGTAAGTCGCAGACAGAGTAGAGATCACACTGTCACTACAGCCATGGCAAAAACCAGTCTGCAGATGTAGTTCAAGTTGGGACATTCGTCAAACATGTGTGGAATCTAATTCCAATCAAACTAAATACTTCAAATGTTTATATATACAGTTATGATGATTACATTTGTGAAATATAAAGATGAGGTGCTGCTGCCCCCTCGTGTAGGGATGTGCAGGGTGCAGAGGAGGAGGACGCCCCAGAGCCTGTGGTGGTGAGGAAACTGACTTATGAGATTGTGAGACTGACCAACATCAAGGCCTCTGCCAAGATTAGGTACACACACACACACACACACACACACACACGCATGCATGCATGCATACTCTCACACACTCAATCAACCAACCAACATTTTGTGTCACTCTATATCCTAGATGGGTGGACTGCCTGCTGTTTGCGGGTGGGGAGTTGAAGGTAGCCATGCTGCTCCAGAACAACACAGTGGAGACTTACAGCCTCAAGACGTCTGATAAGAACCCCACGGGCACTAAGACCTCCAGGCTCGCCCTGGGGGACCCGGGTGCCCGCACATTGGCCTTCAGCTCAGACAGACAACATTGCTGCCCCTTCCGCCTCTCCGGGGACACTGTCAAAGTCTGGAACAGGTGGAAACATCAGGTCACACAGCGCTAGGATTGACCTGACCATGGGGTTTCACTGTATAAGTTAAATCTAGTTAATTAAAGCTTTAGGCTTTCCAGCATCTTTAAAAGTTTACATATATTATGACACCTAGACACATATTATAAGAAGTTTTCTTAATTCTGTCGTAACAGGAAATTCCTCTCTGTGACAGGTCTACCCTGCAGGTGATTCGCACCATGGTGTATGAGTATGCCCTCTGCTCCCTGTTCGTCCCTGGAGAAAGGCAGATCATCCTAGGAACCAAGGTAACACACATGCATGCACACACTAACATACACCAAACTTCTGCAGATGTGTATTATCCAGTATTGGACTATTGTGTGGAACTCAGGCTTACCGAGAGAGGACTCTAGTCCCCATGCCTGTTTTATTATGAGCAGTGCCATTGAGGACTTTTGCCATGTTGGCGCTGCCCATGCTCTCACAGACGCCATAGTGGGACAGATACAATGATGTAATGTCTATGGGCTAACCAAGTCTGTCTCTCTCCTCTCCTGTCAGAGTGGTAAGATTCAGATATTTGACTTGGCATCAGGAACCCTCCTGGAGACTGTCGATGCCCATAACGGAGCTCTGTGGACCATCTGTCCGTCTCCTGATCAGGTACTGTCTGTCTGTCAGGATCTACCTGTCCATGTTCAACATCATCCACAATACATGTAGAGCGTTCATGGATCTCATCTTCTAAAGTGCCAATCTCCATTACAACTCCAAAGTTTCCCTTATCTGTAGATAAAAGCCCATGGACAAGTCCACGTTTACAGAGTGATGCTGAGACTCACTTTAAAATCTACAGTATGTCAAACAAAAACCAATGTTTTAAAAGTTAAACAAACCATACAACTCTATGCACAATGATTACTTTGAACAATTTCCACATTTTTTTTTTTTAAAAAGCACATTTACTTGAAGAACAGTATGCAGATGCAACGTTTGGTAACAAAATGACATTACCAAACTTTGCATCTGCACTTTGTTTGACATACATTTTTAAGTCTCAGCATCACTCCTTTATCGTGGGATTGCCCCCATACAATACAATCATTCCCATTTGCTCTGACTGTTTATTTGACTGTGATTATGTTATTTCCTCAGAGGGGGATAGTGATGTCAGAGTTTCAGCTGATTAAGGATGGAGAGGCTGCACAGAAGTAAACCAAGATGTATTCCTTCTGTTTCACATACTGTCAATAACACAGTAATGCTGTTTTATACTAGAGGCAAAGAAGTTCTGTTGTCCAGGCAGGTACTAGTGATCCCAGGCTGCGTGGTGTTATTCAGGTGAGCTTCTATGGAGTTTGTGTGTGTGTGTGTTGCAGGAGGCTGACAATGAAACGCATGCGTACACTGCAGCTGGATGAGGATGTGTTGCATGTGTGAAATATTCTCCCTGCTGCACTGTACCGTCAAGGTCTTCTACACTGACACACTCAAGTTCTTCTTCTCTCTGTATGGACACAAGCTCCCTGTGTTCTGCCTGGACATCTCTCATGTGCGTACCAGTACTCAATCTGGCAAACCAATCTAAACTAAAAACTAATGTAATGTGTGACGGTAGATGAATATAGAATGTGCATGGTTAAAGTTGCTGTGTGTTATGTGTGTCTAATCTATCTTGACTCTGAATGTTACTTCTTCTCCGCCTGTCAGGACAGTGCCATGATAGCAACCAGTTCTGCAGACAGAAACGTCAAGATCTGGGGTCTTAATTTTGGGGACTGTCACCGATCTATGTTTGCCCACGATGACAGGTACAGAAAATGTATAACCTAATGTTAATATGAATATATAATATACTGCCAGAACACATCGTCCTAAGCCGTCAGACATATGGACAGTGTAAATGGCTTAATGTGGATGCTTTACCAACGGTCTCAAATTATATCATTTAATATACATTGACTTCACTCTCCCCATTTCCAGTAAAATATTTAATTTAATCTCCAGTTTCAGAAACACTGTCCTAGTTAGCCACCTCTGACTGATGACATCACCCCACCTGCTCTTTCATGTCGCCGTTTTGTCATTTCTCATCTGCTTTCCTTCTCCTTCTTTCATTTCTCAGCATCATGTACCTTCAGTTTGTTCCCAAAACCATATGTTCTTCACAGCGGGGAAGGAAAAGAAGATACAACAATGGGATGCAGTAAAGTTTGAGCACATCCAGACTCTAGAGGTGACATTCACTCCCATGCTGTTACATTTCCCATATGGAGATGAGGCCTCGAGTTCCATTATTAAAAATGTGTTGAATATTGATGATTGGCAAGCAATTATGTGACCTAAATGCGCCCTTTCCCATCGGAGGGACTTAATTTATTATTATTTATTTCAAACAGTGGAAGTATAAAGGTGTGTTTTCTCTGTGTTGTTTCTCTCTCACTGACGTCTCGTGTGTCTCACAGGTTCCTGGAGAGACCAAAAGCAGTAGAAGTGGCGAAGAAGAACATAGAGACAGTCAAAGCTGTGTCATGACTTTACTTTCATTAATCTGATTATTGTTATTTATTTAATCATCTAACTATGTTTAATTGTTACCCAATTTAAATTAATCATGTAACAATTAACTAATTAGGATTTGGGGCACCACAGAAGAGGTTGTTTTAAGAGTTACCATCTCCGGAATTAAACTCTATAAGGTATATATCTATTACATCAATAAACAGCTGGAGCTCTTATTAATCATTACCTCATATCATCATTCTGAACAGTCGTAAACTCAAGCATCTGCAAAAAAAACAGCCTTGCTAATGATTCAGTGCTACACAAATTGGTTTAATTATTTATTTACTAGCTACCTAAAAAATAACACAGAAGAAACATACACACTTACTACATGAGACAAAGGTCCCTAGCGGACTTTCACAATATGGCTTTTTATCCAACAACATGGAGAAAGAGAGAAAAAGACACTTATCGTCGATACATTTCAGGACTTTTCTCACATGAATCATATAGTTTTCACACGAACCGCCACCCGTTTGGAATAAGAAATCATGAATGTATTTACGTGTGGATGTCTTTGTCCGGCTTGTAGTCCTGAACAGAACTACAGAGTTCACTCTGTTCCATTCGATCCTGAAGCTGCTTATTTGAAGATAAGCCAGCTGTGCCGATGGTTCCAGTCAGGTGATGAGAGTAGCGTACTACAATGTTTTGTCAAGGGTAGTAGGATGGTTTGAAGAGTTCAAGATATTTTACTCGGGACAGCTAATCAGCTGTACCAGTGATTGTCTGAGAGGGTTTGTTTTCCTCTTCCTCCTCGTGTTGATAGTCAAGATTTGACCCACAATGAACATGAGCTGCAGCTTGCTGTTTCTCTGGCCTAAAGGAAGGTGAGTTTATTTCTTCACCTCGTGTTGAGGTTCAAAGTACCAACCATTTCAAACGTGTAGCTACCCGCCTCACGTTCCCTGGTCTAATGTTAATTTTGTTAACAAGGCTCGAAGGGGACAGCTCCGTCTGTCTGACACGCTCTCCGACCTCACTTGGGGCATGGCTACATACGTATCCACAGTTTATAGGAGATAGATTCTCTTATACCTCCTAAAATCACATTCTTATCTTAACAACAATACTTTAAACATTTTTCATACTACATGCACGTATTGGATGGAAACTTGACAGATAAAGGGGATATACTTTCCACGTTACAGTATTTCGTCCATACAGTTTTTAATGACATCACAAAACGAAAAGCAATATCACATTAGTTTTCCATAGCTCCCCACTGACCACTCCCCACGCCACATTATGTTACAAATATTGTTCCAGTATTCACGTTTGACCGAGTTAGAGTTTTGTCGGGAAAAGTCTGTGAAACAGATTCCTTTGTTCATACTGGAGGGGAATAAAGAAAGTCTTCTCCTTAAATTTACGACAGGGTGTGGAGGTGTCAAAACCCCCACACCAGATCCCTCTTCCACTCTGCAGGTGAGAGAAGGTCTGTTATTTTCAGCCATTTCCAAGCTGATCTGTCCCATTGTGATCCTCACAGGACAGTCATGACAGCGTCTCCACGTCAAGTAACTAGACTGCAGAGATGGAGAGGTTGTATGTGTGTAATCTGTAATGGTGTGTGTGTGTGTGTATACAGTATATGTGTCTCTCTTCAGGCTGAGCTTGTCATGGAGGCTCTGGAGCTGTACAGATCAGAGATAAGGAAAATGTAGGAGCATCAGCCTGCCAGTCAGCCGGCAAACAGTTGCCTCCAACTAAAGTCAATCTTATCTTTGTGGCCTTTGGAAACGTTTCTGTAAATTTTTAATCCCACCTGAAATTATGATACGTGCATAGCCCAGGGTACTAGCTCCGTTCCTCACAAATCGATCATGTAACCATTGTAACTATATCCTCTTCTGCCTTCCTTGCAGCCGTCTCACTATGTCATGGCACGTGATGAAGAAGGCCCATTCCAGTGAGCCGGAGGTGTCTCTGCTGGTCCTGCCGTTCCCCTACGTCCCAAACCTGCTGTCTCTCTTCAACAGCTATGTCCAGGATGGCCTGGAGGTCGAGCTAGTGTGCCGCTTCTTTCTGCTCAGGTATGCTAGCCTCCAACACAGGCTTCTCAAGTAGTGCGATAACCTGGGGAAGTTCTCCCTTTAGGATGATTATATAAAGGGATGGAGTCTAGATTCAAACTAGTTATGTGTTGCTATTTTGCATGGGTGGAGCTCCAAACAGAGGTGGTGTTTCCGAAAAATAATTCTGACTTCAAACAAGTTAGGTATCATAAGATAATGCTGCATAAGCTGCTAAAACATTGTCCGACACACAGTAGGAAAAGAGGCATGGACAAAACAAGGAAAAACAAAATGGGAAAAACAAGGAAATGCTTCTCCTGGAGGAAAATTACATTTCTACTTACGGCCAATAAAATGCGAACGTTAACAGCCGGCGCTTCCATTGAAACGCACAATCCAATACTATAGTTTTCCAGACTTCCACTAGTCGAGTCAACGACACTATATTTGAAAGGATGACGTCTCGAGACGATGGACATGCTAACAAACAACATTACACTAATCATAAGTGTTTGTCAGTCAGTTGTTTGTGCATTTCTCTCACATAATTTCTGATGAAAACCTTGTAACTCGATTTTTGCTAATTTTCCTATTTTTCTTTTATGGATATATATATATATATATAAAAAGCTATGAACTCTGAACATTTCATGACTAAGACCAAGACAATGTATTCACAATAGCTTCTGAAGTTTCATAATTGTATGTTTGTTAATGGGGAGAATATGGTAATTTGTTCAATTTCCTGAAAAGTTTTTGTTGTGGAGATAAGAGGTTTACATCAGACACAACAATATGCAAATAACCTCACACAGGTGTGTGTGTCTGATGTCTCTGTGGTACTTGCGAGTAGATGAGCCTCATGTCTGTCTGTGTCTGTCCTCACTGTGCTGGTTGGTCCTTATCTCTCCAGGGTCCACTTTGGCCAAATCTCCAGTAACCAGATGCTGCCAACCGTCATAGATCAGCTAAGAAGCAACACCCTCTTTAAAGTCTGAGAGTTCAGGGTAAGTCCAATCAAAGATTATAGAAACATTTACTCTAAAGGCCGATGATCCACAAGTCTTATCAAACTGTTTCTCGCCTTCTGCTACTGGATGTTCTGGGGTTCAACAGTGCTGGTCTCCAGTTTCCCTAGGTGGAGGTCGAGAGGAAAGAGGACATCATGTTCTTTGTCGACGCCGCCTCGATGAGAAGCAAGAGAGAGAAGAGAGCTCTACTCATCATCGCCTGAATCACTCTCTCTCTAGAGGCTGGTAGGATGACCTATAGGAGGACGGGTTCATTGTAACTGCTGGAATGGAATTAATGGAACGGAGTCAAACATGTAATTTCCATATGTTTGTTTGATACTGTTCCGTTTATTCCATTCCAGCCATGACAATGAGTCCGTCCTTCTATAGCTCCTCGCACCAGCTTCTTCTGATATCTACCCCACATCATGACTAGTAGGCTACTGCAGGCAAGGCCTTTAGCAGAGATTTACACTGTTAGTTTTATATTTCAACTGTTATAGGATCCTGATAGGACATAACACTGTTGTTCAATGACATGCTTCATTTCCTAAATAAACTGTGTCTGAGTCACTCATGTCAAGCCTCGCTTCCTCAGGTTTTACAGAACGCCTGTGAATTAATAAATCCACTGTGCCCTAACTCAAGTCAAAAGGAAGTAGTGTATGTATACACAGCAGATCCCTATGCAACCACAGTCTCGTATAAAACACATAAAACTCCATCTTAAATAGATACAATTCATGTTGGACTTTTCCCTCCCTGGCCGGTCTTAGTTTCCTGTCACATGGGGGTTTGACAGGTATGATTTAGGCCTGTTTCTCTGGGTTTTCCTGTATCACAGCTTAGGGGAGTGATTCAGGGCTGGATCAGGGCCAAACCGAAGTGGGCTTCAGGGGGATAAAGAGCGGTGTCCGATTTGTCACAGACCACCAGTCTCTCAGACCACCAAGACTGCCACTCCCAAAGAGCTCACAATACAGAACCAGATTCAGTCAGCTACAGGGGAGCCCCTCCTACCTCTCCAGCCTGGTCTCATAGACTAGATGTAACATAGTATAAATCCAGCACACTCAAATTACAATGATACGTTTGGTACAGTTAGATAAGACCGATGATTACTTAATGCAAAAACAAAAGTAGAGTAGTTCCTAACATATTTTGTGTTTTGCAAATTCATAACATGTCATATGAATGGGTGATGGACATTCACAAATGAATACATACCATACGAAACATAACATATACTAAATGGAGCGTCTCAGATTTACGTGCAGAATAATATGAAATGCTCTGAGACCAGGTTGCCCTCTCCTCTCACCACAGTTATTCCATACTGCCATCAGTGGGAGGCAGATTCAGCTTGACTTTACTGCTCTTGTAACCCAGGCTGAATTTATGGTGACTATACCTTATGTATGTTGACAACATAATTCACACAAGAGTAAAGTATAGGATCCACATCTCTCTCATTTCAGTTTTCAGTACCATATTTTGCTGAAATATGGCTGCTTTCATTTTTTCCACAACCCTGAACTTTAATCACTTAACATTGGCAATGTTTCACCCACATCAAACACGTAATGTTCCACAAGTGTGTTTATATCCTGACCGCAGGGCGCTGTGAATTAATGAAACGGACACCTTAAAACACCTTTTCCCCCTGTTCGCTTTTTAATCTTGTAGCAGACAAAAATCTAATTAACTCTGTATTTATAAGGCTGTGAAAAGGGCCAGAAACTCTTTATGAGGCTGAATTTGGCTCTTTAAGCTATAAATGTCACATCTACCTAAATTAAAAATTCTTCAAAAAAAAACTGAAACACACACACAATGTTACAACACACCAGCAATGGATTACAGACTAATCTCAACTCAAAATTGTATTAGAATGCATCATTTATTTTCAAAACAGTGTGAAACATTTTCAGATAGCCTATGTAGCAAACAAAGTTTGACCTGAATATTACCCCCAACATTTAAGTTACCTTTCAGTAAAACTATGAACTCAATTTAAAAAGCAGCTGCCCCTAAAAACGAACTTCTCATTTAGAAAACTGTTTACGTGGCATCGTTTTGTGAGGCTTGGGTTCATGACTGTATCACAACATAAATGAATGTTGAGTATGTTTCAATCCTGCCCACAGCTGGCAACACACAAGTAATCCTCAGTTTGGAACACAACTTCATGGGACCCAATCGTAATGCCTATGGTACATTTTTGTTAACTTTGGTTATCCCTATGGGGTTAGTTAGGGACCATTGGTAAATTACACAATGTAAATGGGACAATATGTTCAAATTCCTATAATTCAAAATTTCAATTTCAACGAACTATAAATTGTAGAAATACATTTTGGGGAATTTAATGAGAAATTTAAAAGGTGTGCCATATGTAAATATTATCTCATTTAAACGGTGTAATTTATTGACGGCCCCTAACTAGCCCCTGAGCTAGGCTATCCAAAGTGAAATACATTTTGCCACATTTGCAGACCAGCCAGTGAAGCTAATTGGTGAAACAATTTGGCTAACTCTTCCCACTTGCGAACACATTAAACCATGACACCGAAATCAACTTGCGTTTGAATTCAGTCATGGCCGCTAGCATTTCTTAAAGAACCAAATCTAAAACAAGTCCAAATCAGGAAGTGCAGTTGCCCTTTAACCTTGTCTTATTCAATATAGCACACTTTTCCAGTTTTACATGTGTAATCTCGTTCTCTGCCTCAAACAATATCTAAAAGTGAGAAATGTTTTTCCTGATGTTTTTGTCAACCTGTTATATTCTGCACTGTTACAGAACACTCATAACAGCAATGGCACACAGAGTGTGAGTAAAATGTTTGAGGTTTCCTCCCTCCATCTCACTCATATGTATTGTGGCTACAGCTACACAAGGACCCCAAGTTTATTATTAATTTCAGCTTTAGGGCTTTTTCATACAACAGGCCAGTGTACCTGGGAGGAAAAATGGGGCTCAATGGTTGGTTCCATAGCTGTGATCCAGAAAAATGACCCACTACTTTCTCATACTGACTCTTGGCTCTTCAGATGAATAAACTGAGAGAATTGTAGAATAGGCGCTTATCCGTAGCAGTTATATGTGGGTGTAACTGGATAGATTTCAATGGATTGACATGAATCTCATGTGCCCTGTTTCAAGACTATACAGACAGTGTTATAATCAAATCAATCAAATGTATTTATAAATCCATTTTTACATTAGCAGATGTCACAAAGTGCTTATACAGAAACCCAGACTAAAACCCCAAACAGCAAGCAATGCAGATGCAGAAGCATGGTGGATAGGAAAAACTCTCTAGAAAAGATATGTATCCATTGTATTTGCTGCATTCATGCAGAGGACCTCTCCTATATCTACACAAGTCTTAAGAATCTGTATAGAGAATATGAGTGTTTTCCAAAACAGTCAGCTGTGACCCACTGAAGGATTGAAGAGATAGAGAGAAAAAGAAGGGGCTTAGACAGTACACTACTGAACATGACCACTGGGTTGCAGTCTTACCTTTCCCAAAACTCTTGGCAGTAGTCACCTGCGGAGTCCATGTGAATCCAAAGCCCCCTATCCAAGCCTGTGTCAGTAGATTACAGCCCTAGCACCTGTTCTGTTGTTTAGCTCATAATGGTTAAGGTTAGGACTGGGTCCAACACGGTTGTCACTAGCTTCTATACCCTCAAAGTCATAAACCCAACCATTTCTACAATGTATCTTCTTACATTCTTTTTTAACCCTAACCTTAACCACACTGCTAACCTTATGCCTAACCCTAACATTAAATTAAGACGAAAAAGCTCTTTTTTTTGTTGCCATTTTTGACTTTGTGGCTGTGGAATCTGACTTTGTGGCTGTGGATGCAAATGGAAACCGTCCGACACTGACAGACCACTGATCCCAACTGCCCATCAATACAGAATCGCCATCACATTAGTGGCATACCACAGCATGGAGGTGACACTGCAAATAATCCATTGTCTATCATTTCCAAGTTCAAACAGTTCATGACCTATATCTTTCACATAGATTAATATTACTTCTTGTATTACAGTTTCATTGTGGTATTTATTTGGCTCTTTTGGGAGGCTTTTGCCTAGCAACCACAAACAATTGCAAAGAAGTCTGAGAAGTTGTTCAGATGAGGGATGAGAAACACCTGCTAAAAGTAGACAGTAAACAGTAAATTAACAATTAGTCAGTGAGTCAGTTAGTTAGTCAGTGAGTGAACCGGTCCACAAGTCATTCTTGCTGAACTAGAGGACTTTCCAAACAAATTATGTTCAACTTCCCGAACGGATTGAAACTTGAGAACGTGAACAAATAAACAGGAAGTTAACAATTAGTCAGTGAGTCAGTCCACCAGTCATTCTTTCAGTGGGCCATGTGTTAAATCTGCCTTCAGCACTCTATTTTTTAAAACGTTTAAATGTAACCTTTATTTGACTAGGCAAATCAGTTCAGAACAAATTCTTATTTACAATGATGGCCTACCCCGGCCAAACCTAGACAACGCTGGGCCAATTATGCACCTTCCTATGGGACTCCCAATCACAGCCAGATGGGATGCAGCCTGGATTCAAAGCAGGTACTGCAATGACGCCTCTTGCACTGAGATGCAGTGTCTTAGACCACTGCACCACTCGGAGTAAATAAGCCTGTAACTACCTGAGTAAGATATGGCGGATCGGTCTGAGAAGACCCTGAGTCGTAACCTGGCTTCTATGAGAATGGGGCAAGAGACGGCTAGAGATTGGTGGTCTTCCAGTCAGGGTCTGAGTGATGAGGTGACAGAACACTCAGTCATTCCCAGTGCTGACCATCTCTCTCTGGAGTACTTACCTTGTGAACGCTCCCTTTATCTGCATCTGCCTTTCAACTCTGTCTGTCTAACCTTCTTCTTCTTTTCTTTCCTTCTTGCGTTTTTATTTTCTTCATATTTGAATTTTAAATTCACTGTGGCATTATTTATGTGAATATGGTTAGTATTCCCTGCATATTTCTGCTATACCTCCCACCACATTCATAAAGCTACAGCAGTCGTGAGGATAAACCATGATTTTTATTTTCATGTCATTATTTCTAGGCTAACCCTCCATTCTCATCTCAACTTTCAACATTAGAAAAAGTAGATAGAAACATTTTATAAAAACATTCTAATTTCCTCGTTATCCATTCCAGCAGTGTGTTCCATCAAGAGTCATGGTGGCTGTTGTATTGCAGCCCCAGGAGCTGAAAGTGGAGGTGCTCCCTCCACAGCGTCAGTCAGTCACACATGTTGAGTGGGTCAGCAGCACGCCTCCACTCATCTGCGCAGAAGAGAGGAACATGTTTTAATAACGCGAGTTTGGAGAGATCAGGAGAGAGGAAACCATTTCTCCCCCCTGCCCCACACTGGGGTCAACCCTTCCTGGGCCCTTATGAAGCAACACACACACAGACAAACACACACCAACACACAAACTGCTTACTTTCCTCTTTTAAGAGCTTTCCCCAGAAATCCACGCAGCTGATGTAATTAGTCATTTTTGAGCCCTGCACTTCATATTACTACCCATAAACAGACATTCAATACTTTCCTTTGAGAGCCATGTTTATCCTAAGGTTTTATAGTCCATGCAGGACCTCTCAGTGTTTATTCTCTAGAACAATAATGACACTATTGGTCCCTGCTCGAATGCTGTTCACTTGTCCAATTAAACACTGAAAATAAATACAAATCTATTAGACTCGCTCTGGTCAGATTTGTTCCAAAAACACTTGAACAACGGCACTCTGCCTGAGGATTTATGGAGTATGTTTGAAAGCAGCAGGACTGACGGACGAAATGACATGGAGGGAGATTTGTTGTCGAAGGTTTAATCTATGTTATTATCTAAATATACTGTGACATAAATCTGGATTACACACAAGCAATGACGACAGCCTGTGGAAACTAATACAAACACTTTCACAAAGTAGCTACTGAGCACAATATCTTAGTCAACTGGATACAAGTATATAGTAGAGCGTGTTATGCTACAGACCATGAAGTGGCCTAAATACACAGAGCATGCATTGCAAAGAGCATCATTAAAGCAAACATTTGGAGGGCACATATTTCTCAGAAATTATACTAATTTAAAAGTAAATGGTCACAACAAAATATGTATTTTCTACTTAGAACTATGTAGAAAATAAAGCAAACAACTTCCTGTGCTAGAAATGACAGAATTTTTACACAAATAACCAATCTAAGCTCTAAAAACGCTGCAACAAATTTGGGGGATGTTTTGCTGGGGAGTGGAGAGTAAAGTCTGCCATTGTGATGAAGTACCTACAGTCTCCATGGGAGTGATCACATACAAGACTGGACGGAGGGCCCACAATCCCCCAGACAGACAGCCAATTTCATGTCTTATAAAGGCCTTACTGGATCTATTAAACGCTGCCCGCCAGGAACACAGAAACCAATACATACAGGAGCATAACCCAAATCCATAGCATCGATGACATATAGGTTTATGTAGAGTTACTTTATGTGGGCTCCTGAGTAGCGTAGTGGTCTAAGGCACTGCATATCAGCGCTACAGACGTCACTACAGACACTCTGGTTTGAATCCAGACTGTATCACGGCTGTGACTGCGAGTCCCGTAGGGCGGCGCACAATTGGCCCAGCGTTGTCTGGGTTTGGCCGGTGTAGGCCGTCATTCTAAATTAGAATTTGTTCTTAACTGACTTGCCTAGTTAAATAATGTTTAAAAACATTAAAGAATCCCAAATACCTGTACCCACAGCATAAATATTGTACTGTACAAACTCACAAACACAGTACACTTTGCTGACCTTAAAGTTTCATTTTGAGCTGCATGAATGAGTCAGACTGAATAGTGGATTGTTTCTATATACAGTACATGTACGTAGTTCTTGCCTTGCCTTCATTTGGACAATTGATGTTTTAAGTTATAAGGCATCTTATTTATCTGTAGATGTGTGGAACATGGACTAAGGAGAAGATAACTACCCATATCAGTTTATTTTAGCAGCATAGGAGGACTGGAGAGATAATTGGTGTTCCAGTCTTTGATATGTGCAAGGATCCAAAGCCATTTCAGTTGGTCTACTCTGAGTCGACACAGTAGACCAGCCAATTAAAACCAGCACACAGCCACTTATCTGAGTCTACCCCTAGCCACACAGTCAATTAACACACAAAGAGGATGTCCAACCCAAACATCCTGTAGGGAAGAGTGAGACCACATGGATGCTCTTTTGCAGTGGGCATGTCTCTCTTTGACCTACCATTGACTCAAGGTATCAAAACTAGCTCCAAAGTCTAGGAAACATTGAATAATCAGGCGGAATCAGAAGCTATTCCAAAAATGCCTGTTAAGTCTTGTGGGTGGAAAAAAAAACAACATCCAGAACCCCAAGTCAGTCCCTGGGTCTGTAATGAGTGCAGCATGAACCATATCAAAATGTGTCAAAATACCCCAAAAGGGAGAAAAGGTTGAATCTTTAAAGGGGAAGAGTGTCTCTTTTAAAGGGGAACGTGGAATCTGTGTCTAACATGACAGGACAGAATTTGGAGATGAGAAATTTAAGCTTGATGTGGGCACGGCTATTCCCTTTAAAGATGTTTTATTTGTCTGAAAGAAGGGTCAGGACCGCCTGTCAAAGAATCCCTCAGACCACCCAGAAAGAGGGTCAAACTGTCAATCAACCATGAATTAACACGCTCTATAGTCTTTTATCACCATCTCGACACTGATAAATACAATATAGTAATTATCTGTGAATATCAACGTATTAGTTTAATATTAGGTAAAGTTAACAGATATTTTCATGAGCTAGTGAGACTCATATGAGCCACTTTGTATTAAAGCACTCTAGTAACAATGTATCCATAAGACCGATCAAATCGAGAAACCCGGCCATAGTTGTTCTTCATCTGTCTTATGTTATAGATTCACACTCTCTCTCCAACCCTGTTGTTGGAGAGCTACCGTCCTGTAGGTTTTCGCTCCAACCCTAATCTAGCGCACCTTCTTCTAATAATTAGCTGGTTTATAAGATTAATCATGTTAGTTACAACAGGGGTTGAAGTGAAAACCGACAGGAGGCTAGCTCTCCAGGTATAGGGCTGGAGAGCCCTGCTCTAGTAGCTCTACTGTCAGCAATGGTTAATGTAGGCAGATTGCACATAGAGGGAACAATAAAGCTAGTATATTCACTCTTGCCCTATTTCAGAGCTGAGTAGCTAATATTTATCCCCCTGTACAGTTAGACTGGCTGCCAGCCTGTTGGATTATTGCCCGCTCACTACGATCGCTGATCCAAACAAACACACATACACGATGCACACACAGACACACTCATACCTAGAGGTCAGATGAGGGTGCAGAGTGTGTGTCCCCAGGGTGTGTCTTGACTCTGAGGCCCCAGTCATCTGTCAGCAGGCAGGCTTGGGCTCTGAGCTCAGGGTAATCCCTCTGTCAGTGGCCAGCCCTCTAGCTGGACAGGGTAGCCAACACCAGCTTGGGCATACATGCACACACTCACACATACCACCAAAACATACGGTTTAATCCTCGTCTCACTCACTAATAACACCTCTGCTACCCCCCCCCCCCACCCCCCACCCCACGCAGGACACCAGGATTCACAGAGGAGAAGATTTCCACCCACCTCTTCTCAAAGCCCTTCCAGAACAAAGGGAGAGTTGCTGACTGCTTCATATTAGTGTTTAATTAAGTTCAAAGACATCTCCTCTCTCTGCCGCGCTGGTCTCTCCACAGACCAATAACCCAATTGAAGTCGTCTATTCTTTCATGGCTCTGAGCTGGCATTCGTATAGGCTGGGATCACCACTATAGCTAAAGCTACAGCTACAGCTACACTGCTAGGGCCCTGTGGTCGTCTCTGGCCACGGCTGATCTCTCACTCGTGATTCATCCAATAGAACCATTAAGTGGCTCACTCCCTCTCTCTTTCATTTCCTCCTCCTCTCTAACCTCACTCACCATCCCTCCCTACATCCCTGAGTAGCCCCCCAGCGTGCTCACACTGACAGATCTCTGCTTAGCACCTTCAAACATTACAGATAACCTTTTTTAATGCAGGCCGGCTAAACAGAGTCAAGCCTGCTCTCCAGAGGCTTGTGCTGGCTGTAAAGAGATGGAGGGTAGGAATGGAGGGGAGGGAAGGAAATCTCTTTGAAAGTTCTCTCCTTTTGGTTGTTTTATCAATGGTTTAGAAAAGAGGGGTATTTTCAGCTGTTCGGGAGATAAGCACCATGTGTAAGATCATTAGATATGTGTTTTCCTGGTCTCTAAGATGTCTTTTTCTGTTTTCAGTTTTTCTCCTTCTCTTTCTTCCTCTGTTTATTTTAGTTACATTTTCAGCTGCTCTCAAGTAACATTTTATCTGGCTAACTTGCGACAGAGCCATAAATCTATCTAAAGCACACAGTGACTCCCACACTTCCATTACACCGATTTGGCAGCACTTTTTATTTCATTACCAAACTACTGTGACAAAAAAAATCTGTAAAACGATAGAAATCTTTCATTCATCACGCACTACTACTGCTATAGTCCGTTGAAAGTCTATGTTGATTTAAGCTTTCCGGATTTCATCTGGGTTTAGCCGAGAAGGTAAGAAGAATTATGAACACATAACCACCCTTGAAGGTTATATTTCCCTTCTTTTTAGCAAAGGTTAAATCAAATGTTGGAAACGAGCTGATCGTAGATAAGACAAGTCTTAAATATTGTTGGTCTAGGGTGTCGAGAGTGTTAAGGACAGCTCTCTCTCTGGTGAGGTTTTCAGAGAGCTGGTGTAGCAAGGGTGGAGAGGTCTGGCCTGGGCAGAGTGCCACTAAGCTGTGGGGGGCCTCATTCTGAAGCTGCCTGACACACTGCCTGAATAGAATATGAATTACACCAGAGGCGATTAACCGCCCATATCATATGAGAGCGCCATGTGTCCGAATTGTAAAAAGAAAGTGTGTGTAACACCACCGCTGCTTTTGCTACCTCTCACTGCACACTTGTATCACATAAGACATTGGGTAAGAGTATGTTTTAACCCCCGGAAACTCTAGCAATGGATGCATCCATCCACCAGTCACACCAATGAGAGAGACGGAGGGAGAGAGACATAGAGAAAAATAGTAAGAGAGAAAGAGAGAGGGAATAGGAGACATGTTGGCCAGCTGTAATGAGCGACAGTAACTCATGTCAGAGCTGGGTTATGATTTATTACCTTGCCTGACACCCTACGTAAGGACTGCGTGGACAACTTGATGCGTCTGGACCAGAATTTATAACCATGATCATTGTCTTTGTTATCTATGTCTTCTGAACTCTTTTCATTACCGCGCCCTGACACTCGTCTGCCCTTGCAGTCATCTCTCACATGGAGTACTCCGAAAGCCCCGGATCCCTTTCGCCATGTTTCAGTGTGGCGGTAAATCTGAATGGCTGGCCAGCTGGATCCATGGATGGCAGGGCTGGAGGAAGGGGGTGAGTGAAGACAGGGTGAGAGTAGGAGGATCGATGGAGGCGGGAGGAAGGGGGTGAGTGAAGACAGGGTGAGAGTAGGAGGATCGATGGAGGCGGGAGGAAGGGGGTGAGTGAAGACAGGGTGAGAGTAGGAGGATCGATGGAGGCGGGAGGAAGGGGGTGAGTGAAGACAGGGTGAGAGTAGGAGGATCGATGGAGGCGGGAGGAAGGGGGTGAGTGAAGACAGGGTGAGAGTAGGAGGATCGATGGAGGGGGGAGAAAGGGGGTGAGTGAAGACAGGGTGAGAGTAGGAGGATCGATGGAGGGGGGAGAAAGGGTAATGATGGGAGGAGATGGGGGAGACAGAATGAGGGTGGGAAGATCTGTGGAGGGGGAGAAAGGGTGAGGGTGTGAGGGGAATGGGTGGTGAGGGTGGGATGAGATGGGGGAGAGAAGAGATGGGGTGAGGGAGGACAGGGGTAGAGAGGAGACGGGATGACCCCGGCTGGCCCTTGGCTGGCATATGGGTTTTAAGTGGCAGAGGACCCCTCTGAGTCTTGCTCTCGTCACAAGGTGTGATTCTGCATTTCAGTTGACGCGAGGAGTTGAATAGTCAGTCAGTCATTTCAGCTTTGACTGATAAGTTGCCTGTGTGTCTTTTTGAACTCTGTTTTGTCACCCACATTCACAAGCCTCCGATAAGTGTTGGATATTTTGTTTCAGAGACGTATTCTATGAGTTGTCATCATGTCGTGGCTCGGAACAAGACAACGTTCTAAATTTCCCCAGAAATATTGATCTTATCACCCAAGTAGATAAGCTCAGTAATGCCATGACTACTGTTGACTACTGTCGGTATTATTCTCGGTTGTTCAGATCCTCAATGTGAGTCTAATCTCTCAGTGTACTTACTGTGTAGTGTTTTGCAGTTGCTATGTGGTGCAAAATGTGTGTGTGTGTGTGTGCATGAGTGTGTGTGTCTGTGGACATGTTTAACTATTCTTGTGGGGACCAGAAGTCCCCACAAGAATAGTAAACCAACTAAAATTTGACCAACTGGGGACTTTTTGTTGGTCCCTACAAGGTCAAATGCTATTTCTAGGGGGTTTAGGGTTAAGGTTCAAATTAGACTACACAAATTAGACTACACTTACACTTGGGTTTAGGGTTAGGGTTAGGGTTAGGAGATAGGGTTAGTTTGAGGGTTAGGGTTAGGTTTTAGGGTTAAGGTTAAGGTTAGGGTTAAGGTTAAGGTTAAGGTTAAGGTTAGGGTTAGGGTTAGGGTTATGGTTAGGGTTAGGGTTAGGGTTAGGGTAAGAGTACGGGTTAGGGTTAGGGTTAGGGTTAGGTTTAGGGTTAGTGTTAGGGGTTAGGGAATTTTGAATGGGACTGAATTGCGTGTCTACACAAGGTTTGCTGTACAAGACTGTGTGTGTGTGTGTGTGTGTGTGTGTGTGTGTGTGTGTGTGTGTGTGTGTGTGTGTGTGTGTGTGTGTGTGTGTGTGTGTGTGTGTGTGTGTGTGTGTGTGTGTGTGTGTGCGGCTGTGGGACCCACAGTGCTGGGTGCTGTGGTCTCACTGTGTGCATAGGTCCCTAAGCAGCCAGGTCCCCGTGATACAAGTCAGTATTTGACGTCCATCCATTTCTGAGGATGGCCAGAGATAAAAAGGGAAGTGGCCACAGTTGCCTTCTTTTGACTAGGCAAGTCAGTTAAGAACAAATTCTTATTTACAATGACAGCCAAGGAACAGTGGGTTAACTGCCTTGTTCAGGGGCAGATTTGTACCTTGTTAGCTCAGGGATTCAATCTAGCAACCTTTTGGTTACTGGCCCAACACTCTAGCTACTAGGCTGCCTGCCGCCCCTATCTTCAAGTAGGTTTCAGTTTTGATGTAGGGTGTTGTGGACTGGGATGGAAAATGGGTGTAAGCATCTGCCTCTGGTGCCAAAGGTTGCATGTTTGAATCCTGCAACAGAAATCCCAAACGTTAACCTCGGCCCCTAACCACTCTGAGTTATTGCCTAACATTAAGATTTTGGAGTTAATTTCTAAACGTAACCTTAAACACTTCGGAATTTGACGTTTGAGAAACATGGACGAACGTCTAATTCTGATGTGATACTGTGAGAGCATGTTTCTCTGACTCCAAGACTCCAGCAACCCGATTCCCAGCACACATGTTCAGCCCAAGCCTGTAAAACACACATATTAAGCACCTGATAATTCAGAGGGAAGCAACGAAGAAGTGTAGGAATGTGTATCGAGGCCCACCACCACTGCTGAGTTGGCAGGGCAAGACAGAGGTACACAGAGGGAAAAAAAGTAAAGACATTCCCTCCTCTCAACTCTCTCTCCCTCATACTTCTGGCCCTTCTTTGGACACTGTGTTAACAACCCTCCAGGCAAGCTTCAATGCCATACAACTCTCCTTCCGTGGCCTCCAATTGCTCTTAAATACAAGTAAAACTAAATGCATGCTCTTCAACCGATCGCTACCTGCACCTGCCCGCCTGTCCAACATCACTACTCTGGACGGCTCTGACTTAGAATACGTGGACAACTACAAATACTTAGGTGTCTGGTTAGACTGTAAACTCTCCTTCCAGACCCATATGAAACATTTCCAATCCAAAGTTAAATCTAGAATTGGCTTCCTATTTCACAACAAAGCATCCTTCACTCATGCTGCCAAACATACCCTTGTAAAACTGACCATCCTACCAATCCTCGACTTTGGCGATGTAATTTACAAAATAGCCTCCAATACCCTACTCAACAAATTGGATGCAGTCTATCACAGTGCAATCCGTTTTGCCACCAAAGCCCCATATACTACCCACCATTGCGACCTGTACGCTCTCGTTGGCTGGCCCTCGCTTCATACTCGTCGCCAAACCCACTGGCTCCATGTCATCTAAAAGACCCTGCTAGGTAAAGTCCCCCCTTATCTCAGCTCGCTGGTCACCATAGCATCTCCCACCTGTAGCACACGCTCCAGCAGGTATATCTCTCTAGTCACCCCCAAAACCAATTCTTTCTTTGGCAGCCTCTCCTTCCAGTTCTCTGCTGCCAATGACTGGAACGAACTACAAAAATCTCTGAAACTGGAAACACTTATCTCCCTCACTAGCTTTAAGCACCAACTGTCAGAGCAGCTCACAGATTACTGCACCTGTACATAGCCCACCTATAATTTAGCCCAAACAACTACCTCTTTCCCTACTGTATTTTATTTATTTATTTATTTTGCTCCTTTGCACCCCATTATTTTTATTTCTACTTTGCACATTCTTCCATTGCAAATCTACCATTCCAGTGTTTTACTTGCTATATTGTATTTACTTTGCCACCATGGCCTTTTTTTGCCTTTACCTCCCTTATCTCACCTCATTTGCTCACATCGTATATAGACTTGTTTATACTGTATTATTGACTGTATGTTGGTTTTACTCCATGTGTAACTCTGTGTTGTTGTATGTGTCAAACTGCTTTGCTTTATCTTGGCCAGGTCGCAATTGTAAATGAGAACTTGTTCTCAACTTGCCTACCTGGTTAAATAAAGGTGTTCTCAACTAGCCTACCTGGTTAAATAAAGGTGTTCTCAACTTGCCTACCTGGTTAAATAAAGGTGTTCTCAACTAGCCTACCTGGTTAAATAAAGGTGTTCTCAACTAGCCTACCTGGTTAAATAAAGGTGTTCTCAACTTGCCTACCTGGTTAAATAAAGGTGAAATAAATACATATAAATAAATACAATTTCATCCCTTCATTCCTCTGAGGGAGAAAGGGCAGCCTTCTAAGTGCCCAGTGCTGAGCGCATAAATTTACAATGGTGTGAAACAGAAGATGGGTTCTCAGCAGGACTGGGAGGTTTGTCATCACTGGAGCTTTTTAGTGCCCTGCGCTGCCTGCCAGGCTGACGTGTCACCAAAGAACAGGGCTACGTGATTATGTGTGTGTATGTGTGTGTGTGTGTGTGTGTGTGTGTGTGTGTGTGTGTGTGTGTGTGTGTGTGTGTGTGTGTGTGTGTGTGTGTGTGTGTGTGTGTGTGTGTGTGTGTGTTTGTGTGTAACGAGGGCAAAGGGACACTGAGGAGTATGTGGGCAAGGAGAGAGGAGCATGGAGGAGAGAAGACAGTTGGTGAGAGAGGGAGGAGGACAGGGAGGACTAGAGAAATGAGGTGAGGGTCATACATTCACAGAGGTTATGATGTGGTGGAGTGGTTTTGAAGAGAAGAGAGGGAAAAAAGCCTTGGAAATTCACTGACAAGCCTAATATGTAGTTGATGGTAAGGTTTTCATGACAGGCAACCAACAAATAAACACAATTCAGGGATGCCACATCCCTCATGGGGTGGGTTCTGTGAACGGACATCGCCACTCCCCAAATTCCAGGGAGGCGATCCGGTGTCAGGTGGTCCCAGCCGCTCACCCTCGCCCTCAAGGGACTGAAAGGTTACTCCGTTCTCTGAGAAACCGGGAGATCTAGGCACGATAAGGTTCACTGGACAGCTGCGGACTAATCTCTAATCCACACCAGACGTAACATGGTACAGATCACACTTGGCTATCCGATAGCAGTGTGAAAATTAGCCAACTCATTTTTAGATATGTTTCAATTAATTTGCTTCCCACGACGTGCGTGTTACAACAACAGAACGTTTTCACACCCAGAACCAATACCCTGGAATAGATGCAAGTGCATTTCTGTAAACTTTTATTTGATGTGACCTTTGGCCTAAAAAGGATGGTGTCATGACAGGTATAAAAGGAGGGTGAAGTGGCATGTGTAGAAGTCAGGTGGTTCACTGCGGCTGTGTTTCTCTTCCTGTTCCAGTTGGTGTTTTGGATGTGAACAAATCACAATGTCGCTTTAATGATGAGGTAGTCATCGCTGGGCTTCTTAATGTCTTTATTTAAATTTTGGGGATTTGTGTGTATTGTTTTAAATGGTTAATTATTACTGCTCTGTTGGAGCTAGAAACATAAGCATTTTGCTGCACCTGCGATAACATCTGCAAAATATGTGATTAAGACCAATACAATTTTATTTGATTTTGACTTGATCAAGAGGCTGACTAACTGGGGCCCGCTGAACTCACAAATGGGATCATTACTGAGCTGATTTATACTACCCAGAAGCCACCAGACTGGGTGTGACATGTTCCTCTCTGGATCCCAAACTGAGCCACTTTTACGACCTGGTAGCCACCGTCCAGAGCTCAACCAGCCAGGGCCCCAAAGCCAGAATGCCAACTGAACTAACCCCAGATCACACTGTGAAATCACCCATCCTTTGGCAGGAAGGAACGATGACATCACAATGTGACACCCTGATTCTCCAAAGAAGCCCTATAGTGCTGTTGGTGAGAACAAACACATCCTTCAAGTATTCACACCATGAGGGATGTGGCATCCCTGAATGTTATTTTATGGCTTGTTATGACCCCTACATAAGAGTGTGAAAGCTCACGAAACTTAGCACACAAGGCAAACATTCTATTACACCATAGCCTACTTGTCAAAAGTATGTTTAAGTTATATAACTTTTTTAGAAATTGACCATATTAAATTATCATTGTAATTGCACACATTGATGTCAGATATCCACCGACCACAATGCTCTGTTTTTGATGACTGGGATGATTGCAGGAGTGGATTTCAGGAGCAGGACAAGAAACCCTCTTTTTGACTGATGACTGACATAAGGGCATGTACGTGATAGGCCTATCTGGCTTAAATGATTATGATGGTCATAATGCTTCTTAACAGTGTCATAAAGTATATTTTCTTGGTCCAAGAAAAGTGATACAGGATGGTCATAATGCTTTGTAACAAGTTATTTAAAATAATGATGAAAAAAACATGATTGTAAAGAATTTGTTACAACAACAACAAAGGACTTAAGAAACCTACTTTAAAATGAAAGGAAACTTCTTGGCAGGGAAAAAATACATTTGAATAAATCTGGGTTTTGACACTCTTATGTGAATCTCATAACCAACCAGCCATAAAGTAATGGAATATATGTCACAACAGGTGTAAATAAATGGGTCGTGACAGTGTTATGACCATATTATGACAGGATATAACAAGTTATGTCAGCTGTTATGACATTAGGACATGGTTACGACCGTGTCATGACGCGTTATGACGTTGGGTGTCAAGCAAAATGTTACTAAAATATCTATTTAATAAATGTTGAATTCAGGATGTAACACAACAAAATGTGGAATTGGTCAGGGGGTATGAATACTTTCTGAAGACACTGTAAGCAACAAATTGTTCCTGTACATTACAGAAAGTCGATTGAGTTAGATATTTTAGGGGGCTTTCTATCCAACTGGAGGCTCTAATTGGAGAAACAGAGGTAGCAGAACTTGACCTTGGCAAAGTATATGCCCTCCAGAGACCTTGAGTGCCCTGCTGCATCAGCTCGTACTGTTCTCTACTTTGGAAAGGTTTACCCTCCACTTCTGGCTATAAGTATCTCTGCATGGGTTGGGCTTACTTGGAATTAATAACTGAAATGACATGTAACCGATGGTGAATGACATCGGGGCGGCAGGGTAGCCTAGTGGTTAGAGAGTTAGACTAGGAACCGGAAGGTTGCAAGTTCAAACCCCGAGCTGACAAGGTCGGTCGTTTTGCCCCTGAACAGGCAGTTAACCCACTGTTCCTAGGCCGTCATTGAAAATAAGAATTTGTTCTTAACTGACTTGCCTGGTCAAATATTTAAAAAAGGCTAATAATATGCAACAAATGGTTATTAACATTTAAATCTCTTACAGTGAAATTATTGAGCTCAGAGCTCCAACAATTCAATGCTATATATTTATTTATAATAATACAATATAAATAAAAATATATACATATTAATAATTGTGCAATAATAAATGTCCATTGGGGTGGGGGGTGGGGGGGGTAGAATTTGGCAGCCTGATGGTCTGGGGGTAGGAGCTGTACCAATTAGATGGTGACTGCTGAGTCATTAGCCTTACAGTTACACTTTGAGAAGCCCAATACTCTCCAACATTCTCCTGAACACCCACTAAATGGCGATAGAGGGACCCAGCCACCCAGCCTCCCATCCACCAATCCATCCAGCCTCCCAGTTACCCAGTCACCCAGTCACCCTGCCCCCCAGTCACCCACCCAGTCACCCAGATACACAGTCACCCAGCCAAAATCAAATCAAATCAAAGTTTATTTGTCACGTGCGCCAAATACAACAGGTGTAGACCTTACAGTGAAATGCTTACTTACAAGCTCTAACCAACAGTGAAAAAAGATGTATTAGGTGAACAATAGGTAAGTAAAGAAATAAAAACAACAGTAAAAAAGACAGTGAAAAATAACAGCATGCGAGGCTATAAAAGTAGCGAGGCAATAACAGTAGCGAGGCTATAAAAGTAGCGAGGCAATAACAGTAGCGAGGCTAAAAAAGTAGCAAGGCAATAACAGTAGCGAGGCTATAAAAGTAGCGAGGCAATAACAGTAGCGAGGCTATAAAAGTAGCGAGGCTATAACAGTAGCGAGGCTATAAAAGTAGCGAGGCAATAACAGTAGCGAGGCTATAAAAGTAGCGAGGCAATAACAGTAGTGAGGCTATAAAAGTAGCGAGGCAATAACAGTAGCGAGGCTATAACAGTAGCGAGGCTATAACAGTAGCGAGGCTATAAAAGTAGCGAGGCTATAAAAGTAGCGAGGCTATAACAGTAGCGAGGCAATAACAGTAGCAAGGCTATAACAGTAGCGAGGCTATAACAGTAGCGAGGCTATAACAGTAGCAAGGCTATAACAGTAGCGAGGCTATAAAAGTAGTGAGGCAATAACAGTAGCGAGGCAATAACAGTAGCGAGGCTATAACAGTAGCGAGGCTATAAAAGTAGTGAGGCTATAAAAGTAGCGAGGCAATAACAGTAGCAAGGCTATAAAAGTAGCAAGGCAATAACAGTAGCGAGGCTATAAATGTAGCGAGGCAATAACAGTAGCGAGGCTATAAAAGTAGTGAGGCAATAACAGTAGCGAGGCTATAACAGTAGCGAGGCAATAACAGTAGCAAGGCTATAACAGTAGCGAGGCTATAACAGTAGCGAGGCTATAACAGTAGCGAGGCTATAAAAGTAGCAAGGCTATAAAAGTAGCGAGGCAATAACAGTAGCGAGGCTATAAAAGTAGTGAGGCAATAACAGTAGCGAGGCAATAACAGTAGCGAGGCTATAAAAGTAGCGAGGCTATATACAGTAGCGAGGCAATAACAGTAGCGAGGCAATAACAGTAGCGAGGCAATAACAGTAGTGAGGCAATAAAAGTAGCGAGGCAATAACAGTAGCGAGGCAATAACAGTAGCGAGGCTATAAAAGTAGCGAGGGAATAACAGTAGCGAGGCTATAAAAGTAGCGAGGCAATAACAGTAGCGAGGCTATAAAAGTAGAGAGGCAATAACAGTAGCGAGGCTATAAAAGTAGCGAGGCAATAACAGTAGCGAGGCTATATACAGTAGCGAGGCAATAACAGTAGCGAGGCTATAAAAGTAGCGAGGCAATAACAGTAGCGAGGCTATAAAAGTAGCGAGGCAAAAACAGTAGCGAGGCTATATACAGTAGCGAGGCAATAACAGTAGCGAGGCTATATACAGTAGCGAGGCAATAACAGTAGCGAGGCTATATACAGTAGCGAGGCAATAACAGTAGCGAGGCTATATACAGTAGCGAGGCAATAACAGTAGTGAGGCTATAAAAGTAGCAAGGCAATAACAGTAGCGAGGCTATATACAGTAGAGAGGCAATAACAGTAGCGAGGCTATATACAGTAGCGAGGCAATAACAGTAGCGAGGCTATATACAGTAGCGAGGCAATAACAGTAGCGAGGCTATATACAGTAGCGAGGCAATAACAGTAGCGAGGCAATAACAGTAGTGAGGCTATAAAAGTAGCGAGGCAATAACAGTAGCGAGGCTATATACAGTAGCGAGGCTATATACAGTAGCGAGGCTATATACAGTAGTGAGGCTATATACAGTAGCGAGGCAATAACAGTAGCGAGGCAATAACAGTAGCGAGGCTATATACAGGCACCGGTTAGTCAGGCTGATTGAGGTAGTATGTACATGTAGATCTGGTTGAAGTGACTATGCATGTATGATGACCAGAAAGTAGCAGTAGCGTAAAAGAGGGGTTGGCAGGTGGTGGGTGGCGGTACACAGTGCAGATAGCCCAGTTAGCCAATGTGTTGGGGCACTGGTTGGTTGGGCAAATTGAGGTAGTATGTACATGAATGTATAGATAAAGTGACTATGCATATATGATAGACAGAGAGTAGCAGCAGTGTAAAAGAGGGGTTGGGGGGGCACACAATGCAAATAGTCTGGGTAGCTATTTGATTACCTGTTCAGGAGTCTTATGGCTTGGGGGTAAAAACTGTTGAGGTCCATGGAGAACAAGAGCACCTCCTCCCAGCTGCCCACTGCACTGAGGCTAGGTAACACGGTCACCACTGATAAATCCATGATTATCGAAAACTTCAATAAGCATTTCTCAACGGCTGGCCATGCCTTCCGCCTGGCTACTTCAACCTCGGCCAACAGCTCCGCCCCCCCCGCTGCTCCTCGCCCAAGCCTCTCCAGGTTCTCCTTTAACCAAATCCAGATAGCAGATGTTCTGAAAGAGCTGCAAAACCTGGACCCGTACAAATCAGCTGGGCTTGACAATCTGGACCCTCTATTTCTGAAACTATCTGCCACCATTGTCGCAACCCCTATTACCAGCCTGTTCAACCTCTCTTTCATATCGTCTGAGATCCCCAAGGATTGGAAAGCTGCCGCAGTCATCCCCCTCTTCAAAGGGGGAGACACCCTGGACCCAAACTGTTACAGACCTATATCCATCCTGCCCTGCCTATCTAAGGTCTTCGAAAGCCAAGTCAACAAACAGGTCACTGACCATCTCGAATCCCACCGCACCTTCTCCGCTGTGCAATCTGGTTTCCGAGCCGGTCATGGGTGCACCTCAGCCACACTCAAGGTACTCAACGATATCATAACCGCCATCGATAAAAGACAGTACTGTGCAGCCGTCTTCATCGACCTTGCCAAGGCTTTCGACTCTGTCAATCACCATATTCTTATCGGCAGACTCAGGAGCCTCGGTTTTTCGGATGACTGCCTTGCCTGGTTCACCAATTACTTTGCAGACAGAGTTCAGTGCGTCAAATCGGAGGGCATGCTGTCTGGTCCTCTGGCAGTCTCTATGGGGGTGCCACAGGGTTCAATTCTCGGGCCGACTCTTTTCTCTGTGTATATCAATGATGTTGCTCTTGCTGCGGGCGATTCCCTGATCCACCTCTACGCAGACGACACCATTCTATATACCTTCGGACCGTCTTTGGACACTGTGCTATCTAACCTCCAAACAAGCTTCAATGCCATACAACACTCCTTCCGTGGCCTCCAACTGCTCTTAAACGCTAGTAAAACCAAATGCATGCTTTTCAACCGGTCGCTGCCTGCACCCGCATGCCCGACTAGCATCACCACCCTGGATGGTTCCGACCTAGAATATGTGGACGTCTATAAGTACCTAGGTGTCTGGCTAGACTGCAAACTCTCCTTCCAGACTCATATCAAACATCTCCAATCGAAAATCAAATCAAGAGTCGGCTTTCTATTCCGCAACAAAGCCTCCTTCACTCACGCCGCCAAGCTTACCCTAGTAAAACTGACTATCCTACCGATCCTCGACTTCGGCGATGTCATCTACAAAATGGCTTCCAACACTCTACTCAGCAAACTGGATGCAGTCTATCACAGTGCCATCCGTTTCGTCACTAAAGCACCTTATACCACCCACCACTGCGACTTGTATGCTCTAGTCGGCTGGCCCTCGCTACATATTCGTCGCCAGACCCACTGGCTCCAGGTCATCTACAAGTCCATGCTAGGTAAAGCTCCGCCTTATCTCAGCTCACTGGTCACGATGGCAACACCCATCCGTAGCACGCGCTCCAGCAGGTGTATCTCACTGATCATCCCTAAAGCCAACACCTCATTTGGCCGCCTTTCGTTCCAGTACTCTGCTGCCTGTGACTGGAACGAATTGCAAAAATCGCTGAAGTTGGAGACTTTTATCTCCCTCACCAACTTCAAACATCAGCTATCTGAGCAGCTAACCGATCGCTGCAGCTGTACATAGTCTATTGGTATATAGCCCACCCTTTCTCACCTACCTCATCCCCATACTGTTTTTGTTTATTTACTTTTCTGCTCTTTTGCACACCAATATCTCTATCTGTACATGACCATCTGATCATTCATCACTCCAGTGTTATTCTGCAAAATTGTAATTATTTGCCTACCTCCTAATGCCTTTTGCACACATTGTATATAGACTCCCCCTTTGGTTTCTACTGTGTTATTGACTTGTTAATTGTTTACTCCATGTGTAACTCTTTGTTGTCTGCTCACACTGCTATGCTTTATCTTGGCCAGGTCGCAGTTGCAAATGAGAACTTGTTCTCAACTAGCCTACCTGGTTAAATAAAGGTGAAATAAAATAAATAAAAAGTTGAGAAGCCTTTTTGTCCTTTTTGTCCGGTACCGCTTGCCAGCCAGCCAGCCAGTCAGTGTGTACACTATGTGATTTACATATGTGCCACTTGAGATGGATCAGAAGAGGGAGGTGTGAAGGGCTTAATCCTCTTGTGGGATGGTCTGAGGTCCCCTAGGAGTCTGCTGTTACGGTGTCTTGATCAGTGGGCCTGGTGGGGTTGAGATACCAAATCTCTCTAATGGACAGTACTGCTCTGTTTTCTTTGTTTTAGACCAACTGGTAGCCTGGTAGAGCAGTCCTGGGACCTCATCACTTTTTCAAGCCCAGACTGAGCTCCCAGTGACATATCTCGAAGTGCACACCCAGTCCCTGGGTTTAAAGGTAACCCTGGGACTGGAGGAGTGTGAGTACCTGAGGCCATCAGACCTGTCACAAGCACCTCTTCTCTTTCTTCTCCCCCTGTTCTTTTCTCAACTGTCTTTTCTTCTTCACTCCTTTCTAAGCCTGTCCTCCTCACTCTTCTTCGAGCCTTCACACTGTTTCTCTTTTCTCCCTTTCTAACTTATTTTCTCACTATACCTCTCTCTTCTCTCTTCTTCTTTCCACTGGGTTACTCAGCCAAACCCTTGACAGGTGACCATCATCCTCAGGCCTCAGCCCAGAGAGGGGCACGGAGGAAAAATAAGGAGCTTCTGATGTCAGGACCACAGAGTTACGCAGGGAGATGTAAATGATCTATCATTCAGGCTGTCAACTCTGTACCCGATACAAATAACCCCCAGCAGGACCCCTCCCACCCCCTGACCCCCCGTCCTCCCCCAGGCCCCCTACACAGCCACGGACCCCCATTCTGTCTTTTAGCTGACACATGCCGTGTGTCTCAGCATTGAGGAAGTGTGGAGGACACACCTGCTACAGCACACAGGCCCTAGCTGCTAACCGCTGACACACTGGCTGATCACAGAGACCCTTTGTCAAACAGAGAAATTAACACTGACTCTCGCTCGTTAGAGTCCCATTGCAGCATTAGCACGTTGTCCTCCAATAAGGATCGCCACGGCAACACACTGATTTTCTTAATGTACTGTAGGCCGAGGTGCTAATGCTACTTTAGCTGAAGTGGCGACCTGTGTGAAAAATATGTTCTCCTGGATGTCTTAGATAAGACAATCAATTTATATAGACACACACAAACAGGGGGGGGGGGGTTCAAAGTCACAGGCCCATGTCTTGCCCCCTCCTTCCCCCTTCCTTCAGAGGGGGATTGTAATACCTCTGCTGACAGACACGTCGGACCAGCTGGGACAGAGTTTAACCCCTGAGTACAACAGGACCCTCACACATACATACACAGACACCCTTATATACACACACACTCAAAGTAAATAGAGACCCTCGAGCCCCAGTAAATAAAGGCAAGAAAATAAGGATTGGTATTGTTGAATATGATAAGGCTGTCTGGTCCAATAACGTTTTAAATTACACTCTTATACTGGCATTTGGACACATATAGGTTCATGGGAGGGTATTTACTCTGACAAAACAGTTTGTCCAGAATATAGCTGAATGTCTGACTGGTGTCTCATACCTTGTAAGACGAGTGTCTACTTCGGTCGCGCCCATGCGCTAAATTCCACTTAACTCAGACACCTGGCTGTTGACAGTCAGAGCTCTTGCTGTTGGACACGTCTCTGGCAAATCAAAGTGAACCCCTCCCACACGATGCACGTCTACCAAATAATCTAGCGAAACAATGTGCTGTAACCTGATGCCCTCATTACTAATGTGAGAGGACACGGGGGGTAAGGGGCTTGGTGTCCCGCAGTATGTGTGATGTGTGTGGAGAAGACCTGTGTCATCGCCACATCTGGTGGTCGGAGTCAAAACACATTTCACTCCCTGTTGAAATTTGGAGTCCATCTCCTCTTCCTGTTCCTCTTCCCTTTCCTGGGCATGGTGTGGCTCTCCTCAGGGGTAACCTGTCTGTGTGAGCTGTGAGCTCCAGGCTCAGTATAACAGGTTGTAGTAGTGTAGTCAAGCCTGGTGCTCCAGGCTCAGTATAACAGGCTGTAGTAGTGTAGTCAGGCCTGGTGCTCCAGGCTGTAGTAGTGTTGTGTAGTGTAGTCTGAAGGCGTCCAGATTCTTCCCAGTCAAAACGGGTTGGCAGAGTTTGTGCATATATTATGAAGACATGTTGTGATGGTGAGGGCTTTTTCGGTTGTTCGAGCACACACATTTTTTTCTAGAGGCAAGCCGCTTCAAGTCTATGCCACTTCATCAGTGATTGGTCAACAGTGGAGTTTCTTCATAAAGTCTTTGTTGTCATTCAACCAGAGACTACATGTTTTCATGCACATATGTCATTGAAAAATACTACATTGAACATCTTAGATCTCTCTGGCAAAAACATCAAAGTTAATGACATATTTCTTAACTTATTTTAAGGAAGTGTATACCAGTAGAAGCTCCTCAGAGGTGGGAGGGGAGGCCCATCCTCCTCAGTGATTTTATTTTATTTTTAAATTGTAAAACATTTAAAAAGTTATCCTTTTTAGATAAGACTACACTAAATATAATCACGTCACCAAATAATCCATTATAACACATTATTTTGCAAAGAAGGTCTACAGTAGCCTCAACAGCACTCTGTAGGGTAGCACCATGGTGTAGCCGGAGGACAGCTAGCTTCGTCTTCCTCTGGGTACATTGACTCCAATACAAAACCTAGGAGGCTCATGGTTCTCACCCCCTTCCATAGACTTACACAGTAATTATGAAAACTTCCGGAGGACATCATCCAACCTATCAGAACTCTTGTAGCATGAACTGACATGCTGTCCACCCAATCAAAGGATCAGAGAACGAATCTAGTACTGAAAGCATAAACTATAGCTAGCTAGCACTACAGTGCATAAAATGTGGTGAGTAGTTGATTCACAGAGAGAGAAAGACAATAGTTGAACAGTTTTGAACAAATTAATTTCTTCCAAAATGAGGAAGAAGCAAGAGAGAAATAGAGTGTGCTATTCCTTTTCATTTTCAGTTTCACTTACTTAGCTAGCAAATGCAGCTACTGTAGCTAGTTTACCTATTGAAACACACTGCTCAAGCAGAGGGATGCTATGTTAGCTAGCTGGCGATGACTTCCCAACAGAACACTCTTCCAAGTCATGGTAAGCTTTTGGATTTACTAATTTATTGCAACCGGGGCCTGCTGGTATAACTGCTTACTGACTGTACACTCTAACTTTACTGCATGATTGTAGCGGGTTTACTAAAGCGTTAGTTCTATTAGCTATGCTGACTATGACGTTACTTTAGCTAATATGGTGACAACGATGCAGGCTGTGTGTAGCGGTTTGGCTTGGAAAGTTTATTTTGCCTGGTCACATACAGCCGATGTGTTGTGCATTGAAGTCCACAAGCGAAGGGAAGAGGTGAGCGTAGGAGAGTGCATAGATGGGAGAAGGAATACAATGTGACTGCTATGAAGGTGAACTGTGTTTATGCATGATCCGTGCTGTATTCCCTTGTTTCTGTTGAAAAATATTTCTTAAACAGAACCAAACGGACCAAAACGGGGATTATATACCTGAATTTGTCCAACTAGAAACTTGTTTGCAGCTGTTGGACAAATGATTACACCCTATATTAGCTAGATGCAGGCAAGAGTGTGCAAGGTGTGTTGAATGTGTGCACCTACGTTGTAAACGTTCATTCATATGCTAGGTTGTAACAAACTCATGATGGGTATAGGGAACATTTTTGTATCATGAAGTAGCCTTAACCTGTCGCTGTTACATTGAACAGGGTGAATGGAATATGAATGACAGTCATCCAATATGCTGTAATAGAAATAAGGACATGCTCATGAAGAAAAACGTCCTCCCTCCACTTAAACGGCACTAACCGCCACCGGTTAACTGACTATGGCGTCTCAAAATGGATAAACAGTACTATTGCCGTTTTTTCTCGTTTTTCAAGCAAAGGTATTTTAAGGGAATATGCCCAAATTCAGTTCGGCTAGATGATTTCAGCTAGTTGCCAGCCGAACTGAGCATCCTGACGCCTTAAGGCCCAGTGGGCCCTCCTGTCATAGCGGAGCAGGGGGCGCTAGTGGTGCTGTTCCAGGAACAGCTGGAGAAACAGGTGTCACATGGGAGCGGGCTTTCCCTCCAAACAGCTGGGATAACAAACCCTCTCAACCCAGCAGCCACCCAAGCAATACACACAACCACCCAGGCAAGGCAATACACATAGCCACCCAGGCAAGGCAATACACATAGCCACCCAGGCAATACACATAGCCTCCCAGGCAAGGCAATACACATAGCCACCCAGGCAATACACATAGCCGCCCAGGCAAGGCAATACACATAGCCACCCAGGCAAGGCAATACACATAGCCACCCAGGCAAGGCAATACACATAGGCACCCAGGCAAGGCAATACACATAGCCACCCAAGCAATACACACAACCACCCAGGCAAGGCAATACACACAGCCACCCAGGCAAAGCAATACACATAGCCACCCAGGCAAAGCAATACACACAACCACCCAGGCATGGAAATACACACAGCCACCCAGGCAAGGCAATACACACAACCACCCAGGCAAGGCAATACACATAGCCACCCAAGCAAGGCAATACACATAGCCACCCAGGCAAGGCAATACACATAGCCACCCAAGCAATACACACAACCACCCAGGCAAAGCAATACACACAACCACCCAGGCAAGGCAATACACACAACCACCCAGGCAAGGCAAGACACACAGCCTCCAAACTATGCACCATAGATACTACATGATCTGTAGAGGGTAAAGCAGTTATTATCAATTAGGTTTTTAATCAAACTTTCAGTTTACGTAGAGATGAATCCAAACCAAATTTACATGCAAATATGTTTTGACATACGCATGATTTATCTGTGCATCTCAAGTTCGGATTCAGGTCAGGAGTTTTTCCAGACCACATAGTGTTTAGTGACATGGTTGAGGGAGTCCTCACATAGCTGATTCAGACTTAGGAAATGTACGCCTTTCTTACGCACACCTTTCTTATGATACGCATTTCTCAGTAGCTGGTATTCAGACTTAAAGCAGTAATCCACTATATGGATAGCCATGCTAGCTTCGCCCTTATGTCGGTGCTAGCAAGCTAGCAAGCAGGTTAGGTATCAACAGCCAATCCAGTAGGGGCTGGAAACTACAGTGACCTTCGATTGGTCAATAGCAACGCAATGTCACAGAGTACGCAACAAAAGTTCAGCTTTCTCAGAGATCTATATATAAGGAACACATTCTCATGTCTCCACCCTAACAATGAGAGTCGTTGTCCCAAAGGTGGGAAGGCAGGCGATAAGCTTAGGTCCAAAATAAGCCCATAGAAACACATTGGGCTTATTTTGGACAGATGTTGGCGAGAGTGAAGCCTCTTGCTTTGCATCTTCCTCTCTTGTTTTCCCCAACTTTGGTCCCACCCTGTTCATGCTCCTATACCCAGCAGTTACCCGCCCACTTTGCATCCTTTCATTGAAAATGTATGGCGCTCCGTTGTTTCTTTGCTAGAGGGATTTCTGACATTACCTTAAGCAGGTGCATAACGTGTTTTGCAGGCGTGGTTCCCTTGTACATGTAGAGTTTTCATTCAATCGGGTTTTCAGTACATTGATCTAATCCCATCCCTTTAAATACAGTGTAGTACAGTACAGTAAAATACAATACAGCAGAGCATAGTAGAGTACATTAAAGTAAAGAAAAGTATAGTGTACTGTATTGTAACCTACTTTACTCTACTGTACTCTACTGTTTGTTTGAGTTTGAGTTTATTAATTTTTTTACAGGGACAGTGCACATTAATCAACGTTTCAGTAAACGTGCCGGTTTTAGCCAGCCGGCTAATTTTCAACCCCAGTCCCAGGGCAGGTTATTAAAAACAATTACAATATAGACAATCATTGAGCAGTGAGCACACGCAGAGCAACATAGGACAAGCAAGACATAGCATACCGACAGAGCAACATAGGACAAGCAAGACGTAGCATACAGACAGAGCAACATAGAACAAAAAGCAGCAAGACAAAATTAATAAAAGCAACAAAGTGTTTTCACACCTCACAAGCTACAGACAACATGGAAAGCGGCAATACACAGCTAGGGATTATGATCACAAATATGATTGACCTTTAGCCATGTATTCATACATTTTGTGAAAGTGTGATAGGTGGTGCAGTTGTGTGTGTCTGATGGCAGTGTATTCCAGACATGGGAAGCTCTCACAGAGAAAGCGGATTTACTAAAGGTGCTTTTCCTTAAGGGAACTATACAGTCACCTCTCATGGCAGACCTTGTGGATCTGCTGCCATATGTTTGGGTTTTCTGTTTAACAAAAATACTGAGTGGAGGGGGAGCCAGGCCATTTAGGATCTTGAATACAAGACATGCGTCGGTGTATTGCACAAAATGTTCCCAGCTCATGCTTTCTGAGGATGTAACAGTGATGATGGCTATTGGGCTTCCTATCAAGCACTTTGAGAGCCTGTTTGTAGACAGACTGAATAGGTTTTAATGTTGTACAGCAAGCTTGGGCCCAACTAGTCAAGCAGTATGTTAAGTGGGGGAGTATCATAGATTTGAAGTACAGTTTTGCTACCTCTGTAGTCAAACAATTTTGTAAAACTCGGAAATTAGCTTGGCTGAATTTGGTTATCTGAATGACCTTTTTCACATGCTTTTTAAAACAGACGTTGGAATAAAGTATGATGCCAAGGTACTTAAAATCAGATACCACCTGGAGCTTCTCCCCTGACACATAAACATCTGGTTCAGTAGCCTCTGTTGCCCTCTTTGTGAAAAACATGCAAACAGTTTTTTTCACATTGAGATGCAAACACGAGTCACTGAGCCACTTTGTAACCTGGACCATTACAGTAGTGAGTTCTTGTGCAGCTTGTTGTTTGCTCTTTGCATGCACATATATCACTGTATCATCTGCATACATTTGAACTTCAGATCCAGTACAGACAGAAGGTAGATCATTAATGTTCAGGCTGAACAGGAGGGGCCCCAGTATTGACCCCTGGGGCACGCCCACATCATAGCTAATAGTGGGCGACAGCTCATTGTTCACTCTGACACACTGAGTTCTGCCTTCAAGGTATGATTTCATCCATCTCAAGGCATCGGGGGAAAAGTTGAAGTTGGACAATTTTGTGTTGAGAATCTCATGGTTAACAGTATCAAAAACCTTTCTTATAGGTCCAGTAACACAGCCCCAACAACGCCCACTTTGTCCATCTTGGACTTCACATTTTCCAGAAGAAAGCAGTTGGCCATTTCTGTGGATTGTTTCGCTCTGAAGCCAAACTGCATGGAGTGTAATGTGAAGGGGCTGTTGTTGAGGTGGGCAATCAGTTGTTCTGCTACACACTTTTCAACAACCTTTGACACCACAGGTAGTATACTAATGGGCCTGTAGTTACTCACGTCAGCAGGGTTGCCCGTTTTAAAGATGGGCGTTATTATGGCCAACTTCCATGCCATTGGAAACACCCCGAGACCAATAGATGTGTTGGTGACCTTAGTAATGGGTCCAATGAGTGACTCTTTGTAGTTTTTAAGAAAGATAGAGTCCAGCCCAAACACATCTTTGGCTTTAGAGTTCTTTAGTGAGCTAATCACCTTATTCACCTTTGACTCAGAAACCTCCCTTATGATGAGGACAGGTTGAGCGTCATTCACTAGCACTGAGCCCAAGAAACCAGTGGAGGGGTTCTGTGTCAGCACCCTGACAGAGTCAATAAAGTAGGAATTGAAGGCTATTGCTATTTCGAATGCATCCTGTGTTAGATTGTTATTCACCATGATTTCTAGTCTTTTTGCAGTGTTACTACGGTCTTTCCCTGTTAACTTTTTTAGATTCTCCCAAATCAATTTAGAATTTCCCTTTGCTTCACCAATTATGTTCATAAAAAGGTTTGCCTTGGCCTGTCTGGTTTCTTTCATCACCTTATTTCTCAACATGGTAAACCTACGTCTGACATGCTGCAATTTGGATCTTAGGGATATTTTTAGAGCATAATCTCGTTCTTTCATCAATTTCCAGATTTCTCCATTTAGCCAAGGAAGAGTGCTCTTCGGCCAGGTTTGGATTTGATTTTCTTTAGGAAACCATTTATTGTAGTCTGGATTGTGGATAGAAAAACTTGACTATCAGCTTCCACGTCTGTATAGGACAAGAGATAATTCCAGTTAATTCCCTTAATTGCGTTTTCAAAATAGTTTTGAACTAAACTGTTCTGAACTAAACTGTACTGTACTGTACTGTACTGTACTGTACTGTACTGTACTGTACTGTACTGTACTGTACTGTACTGTACTGTACTGTACTGTACTGTACTCTACTTTCTTTGCTGTACAATGTACTGTACTGTGCTGTCCAAACTTGTGAAATTCCATAGATTTTCAATGTCCGTACAAGATGTCTCTTCGATGTCCAAAAAATGCGTATTTTTGTAATCGGTTTAAGATGTTTGTTTAAAAAATAAATAAAAAGTATGTGTATCTAAATAGGTATGTGTATGTATATATGCATACATGTATGCATATAATTAAAATTAAGCTGATCCACCCTTACATTTTTTTTATTTTTGACATCAGTATAAATCAGAAAGTAGGTAAATTGCATACTATTCTCATGTTTAAGTTCAAGGTCAGAATACGCATAGAGAGAAAAATGCATAAAAAGTGAATTACGTTCTATTTACGAGCGTGCTTAACTCAATCAAATCTTACTGGAGGAGTTATTTTTCTCTCTCGTTCTCTCGTTCACATACACACACAGGGCAGCTTTGACTACAATGTAGAAGATAGTCAAAATAAAGAAAAACCCTGTGTGGTGTGTAGGTGTGTCCAAACTTTTGACTGGTACTGTATATACACATGTAATCAATCAAATCTTTCTGGAGGAGTTATTCCTCTCTCTTTCACACACACACACACACACACACACACACACACACACACACACACACACACACACACACACACACACACACACACACACACACACACACACACACACACACACAGAGGTTCCCAAACTTTTTATAGTCCCGTACCCCTTCAAACAACAACAGCTCTGCCTCCAGCGGCATACCCCCTCTAGCACCAGGGTCAGCGCACTCTCAAATGTTGTTTTTTGCCATCACTGTAAGCCTGCCACACACACTTTGCAATACATTTATTAAACATAAGAATGAGTGTGAGTTTTTGTCACATCCTGGGTAGTGACAAAGAGCTCTTATAGGACCAGGGCAGAAATAATAATATAATAATAATAATCAATAATTTTGCTCTTTATTTAACCATCTTACATTTTAAACATGATTTGCTCATCGAAAATTGTGAATAACTCACCACAGGTTAATGAGAAGGGCATGCTTGAAAGGATGCACATAACGCTGCAATGTTGGGTTATATTGGAGAGAGTCTCAGTCTTAAATAATTTGCCACACACAGTCTGTGCCTGTATTTAGTTTTCATGAGGGCTGAGAATCCACTCTCACATAGGTACGTGGTTGCAAAGGGCATCAGTGTCTTAACAGCGCGATTTGCCAAGGCAGGATACTCTGAGCGTAGCCCAATCCAGAAATCTGTCTGTGGCTTCTGATTAAAATACATTTTCATAGAATCGCTTGTTGCAATTTAGTTGAGGCTCTCTTGTTCAGATATCGGTAAGTGGACTGGAGGCAGGGCATGAAAGGGATAACGAATCCAGTTGTTTGTGTCATCCATTTTGGGAAAGTACCTGCGTAATTGTGCATCCAACTCACTCAGGTGCTTCACTATATCACATTTGACATTGTCCGTAAGCTTGAGTTCATTTGCACACAAAAAATGGAATTACCTGTGTGTTGTCCTTGTTAATGCAGACAGAGAATAGCTGCAACTTCTTAATTAAAGGGCTAGGTGTCCAACTTCTTAATCATAGCCTCAATGTTGTCAATCACATTGAGTATATTTGCGGAGAGCCCCTGTTATCCTAGATTCAGATCATTCAGGTGAGAAAAAACATCACCCAGATAGGCCAGTCGTGTGAGAAACTCGTCATCATGCAAGTGGTCAGACAAGTGAAAATTATGGTCAGTATAGAAAACTAAGCTTGTCTCTCAATTTAAAAAAACATGTCAATACTTTGCCCCTTGATAACCAGCGCACTTCTGTATGGTGTAAAAGCATTACATGGTCGCTGCCCATATCATTGCATATCGCAGAATATACACGAGAGTTCATGGGCCTTGCTTTAACAAAGCTAACCATTTTCACTGTAGTGTCTAAAACGTTTTTTAAGCTGTCAGGCATACCCTTGCCAGCAAGAGCCTCTTGGTGGATGCTGCAGTGTACCCCAAGTGGCGTCGAGAGCAACTGCTATTTCTCCCTGTCATGGCTTTTGCGCCATCAGTACAGATACCAACATGAGCAGCAGCTACGTTTGGCTAGATAGGGTCCATTAGTGGAATTCCTGCGAGAGAGTAATGGTTAATGTGATTGGATGTTAATTATTTGTCTAGGCTTGTCACGTCCTGACCTTAGTTCCTTTTTTATGTCTCTATTTTAGTTTGGTCAGGGCGTGAGTTGGGGTGGGCATTCTATGTGTTGTTCTATGTGTTTGTATTTCTGTGTTTGGCCTGGTATGGTTCCCAATCATAGGCAGCTGTTTATCGTTGTCTCTGATTGAGAACCATACTTAGGCAGCCTGTTTTCCCACTATGGGTTGTCGGTAGTTGTTTCCTGTTTTGTGTTTTGTCACCCAATAGGACTGTTTCGTTTTTGTCGTGTTTTCTCCTTTGTTATTTTTGTGTTCAGTTTAATAAATATAACATGAACACTTACCACGCTGCGCATTGGTCCGATCCTTCATACTCCTCGTCAGAAGAGGAGGAAAACCGTTACAAGGCTACCTGTATTTGACATTGTGTTGTTATTTCGCTGAACACTAAATTGTTTAATTTTATTTTTGGCAGTGAAACAAGGCTACTCAGGCGAGAAAAAAACCTCACCCAAATGTATAGCCCCATTGGAAAATATAAATGACTGTTTAAAAAAGAATGCCGTCGTACCCCCGACGGCATTGCGCATACCCCAGTTTGGGAATACCTGGTCTAGAGCGCTGTGAGTGTGTGGCCAGGTCGCAGGCCGTAACTCAGGTCCGTCAGTGTGTGGACAGACAGATGGAGGCTGGATGGATGGATGGGGAGGATCAAACAGGGAGCTGCTCCCAGGGAAAGGCCGTAAACCACCGCTACCTTGTCACAGCACAACTGATTGGATCAAATGCATAAAGAAGGAAAGGATTTCCACAAATTTACTTTTAGCAAGGCTGTTAATTGAAATGTTAATTGAAATGCATTCCAGGTGACTACCTCATGAAGCTGGTTGAGAGAATGCCAAGAGTGTGCAAAGCTGTCATCAAGGCAAAGGGTGTCTATTTTGAAGAATCTCAAATATAAAATATATTTTGATTAGTTTAACACTTTTTTGGTTAATACATGATTCCATGATGTGTTATTTCATAGTTTTGATGTCTTCACTATTATTCTACAATGTAGAAAATAGTAAAAATAAATAAAAACCCTTGAATAAGTAGGTGTGTCCAAACTTTTGACTGGTACTGTATTTCAATGTTGAGAGTGTTCAGACAAACAGACACACATTATCATTGAGAAAGGAGAGTGCACAATACATTTCTCCTGGTAAAAACATTTTTCTTCAAACTACAGCCCAACATTTCAGACAGAGACAACAGGCCAGAGAGGGATCTGTTAATAGCTAATGAGATGATTCCATTCTGTTGGGAGGGGCTCGGACGGGAGGTGGAGGGAACGGAGGAGGGGTTAGAGGGGGGTAGTACATCATGTTTCCAAGGGGGGGGATCATTAACGTGCAACAACATTGTTCACAGCTTATCAGAAAGTTCATGTCACACCCAGGGATGTCCACAGGCCCGCAAGCCTGACAGATCATCCTCTCTGACAAAGACAGAATCAAAATGTTAGCGGGTGCAGGACAGGTGGCCATCCAGAACACCGCACTAAATTTAGGGGACATGGGGGGGGGGGGGGGGGGGGGGGGGGGGGGGGGGAATAGGTGTTTTTTGACAGGAAAACATATGGCTACTCTCTCGCTTGCTCTCTCTTTCTCTCCCTCTGCTGTAACAGAGCTGTTATTTGTTGCGTGCAGGCTGAAAATGTTTTTTGGGGATGATGAATGTTAACAGCGTGTGTTGGTGAGTGTGTTTCCAACCAACAGATTAGAGGAGATAAGTAGAGGTTCAGCGCTGGGCAGCATCATTCTCTTCAGAAAGGGAAACTTAAGAGCCCAACTGTCAGCATGGCCAGTCAATTTATAGCTTCCCTCCCATTGGCCCTGTTAAGTGATTCACTGTGTAAATCTATCTGTTAAATCCAGACCCCCCTCTATCCTCCACCGCCCACTTTCAACAATATCCTCCATAACATACGCACACATGCACACAGGCACACACCTGCTCAGTACATCCCAGCTCTGTTGTTTTTATCCTGATACCCCCTCTCCTCAACAGGTTCCACCTCAGTAACCTTTAACGTTTTAAACCAACTCCACCTAAACTCAATCTTCCTGCCACTGCCTGGACGGTTTGTGACAGCCGGGAGGGGAGGCTGTCCCAAGCTGGGGCCAAGGGAGTGGAGAACGTAGGTTGCTGGGTTGGTCCTCCTCTGCTGGTTCTGTTTACAAAAAACAAGGCGCTCTCTGTAATACCAACATGTTTCAAGCAGACCACCTTAGTTCCTGTACCCAAGAACACCAAGGTAACCTGCCTAAATGACTGCTGACCCTCAGCACTCACATCTGTAGCCATGAAGTGCTTTGAAAGGTGGGGCAATGCTCACATCAACACCATTATCCCAGAAACCCTAGACCCACCCCAATTTGCATACCGCCCCAACAGAGCCACAGATGACGCAATCTCTTTTGCACTCCACACTTCCCTTCCCCATCTGGACAAAATAAACACCTATGTGAGAATGCTATTCCTTGACTACAGCTGAGTGTTCAATACCATGGTGCCCTCAAAGCTCATTACTAAGCTAAGGACCCTGGGACTAAACACCTCCCTCTGCAACTGGATCCTGGACTTCCTGAGGGGCCGCACCCAGGTGGTAAGTAGCATCCTGTCGGGCTGTATCACCGCCTGGTACGGCAACTGCTCCGCCCACAACCGTAAGGCTCTCCAGAGGGTAGTGAGGTCTGCACAACGCATCACCGTGGGCAAACTACCTGCCCTCCTGGACACCTACACCACCCGATGTCACAGGAAGGCCATAAAGATCATCAAGGACAACAAACACCCGAGCCACTGCCTGTTCACCCCGCTATCATCCAGAAGGCGAGGTCAGTACAGGTGCATCAAAGCTGGGACCGAGAGACTGAAAAACAGCTTCTATCTCAAGGCCATCAGACTGTTAAACAGCCACCACTAACATTGAGTGGCTGCTGCCAACACACTGACTCAACTCCAGCCACTTTAATAATGGGAATTGATGGGAAATGATGTAAAATATATCACTAGCCACTTTAAACAATGCTACCTAATATAATGTTTACATACCCTACATTATTCATCTCATATGTATACGTATATACTGTACTCTATATCATCTACTGCATCCTTATGTAATACATGTATCACTAGCCACTTTAACTATGCCACTTTGTTTACATACTCATCTCATATGTATATACCTCACTCAATACCATCTACTGTATCTTGCCTATGCCTCTCTGTACCATCACTCATTCATATATCTTTATGTACATATTCTTTATCCCCTTACACTTTTGTCTATAAGGTAGTAGTTTTGGAATTGTTAGCTGGATTACTTGTTGGTTATTACTGCATTGTCGGAACTAGAAGCACAAGCATTTCGCTACACTCGCACTAACATCGCACTAACATCTGCTAACCTCCCTGTTCACCAATGACTGCATGGCCAAGCACGACTCTAACACCATCATTAAGTTTGCCGACGACACAACAGTGGGAGGCCTGATCACCGACAACGTAGAGACAGCACATAGGGAGAAAGTAAAAAACCTGGCAGTGTGGTGCAAGGATAACAACCTCTCCCTCAACGTGATCAAGACAAAGGAGATGATCGTGGACTACAGGAAAAGGAGGACCGAGCACGCCCCATTCTCATCAATGAGGCTGTAGTGGAGCAGGTTGGGAGCTTCAATTTCCTTGGTGTCCACATCACTAACAAACTATCATGGTTCAAACACACCAAAACAGTCATAAAGAGGGCACAAAAAAGCCTATTCCCCCTCAGATCCTCAAAAAATTATACAGCTGCACCATCGAGATCATCCTGACTGGTTGCATCACCACCTGGTATGGCAACTGTTCGGCCTCCGACCGCAAGGCACTACAGAGGGTAGTGCGTATGGCCCAGTACATCACTGGGGCCAAGTTTCCTGCCATCCAGGACCTCTATACCCTGGTGGTGTCAGAGGAAGACCCTAAAGATTGCCAAAGACCCCAGCCACCCTAGTCATAGACTGTTTCCTCTGCTACCACATGTCAAGCGGGACCGGTCTAGGTCCAAAAGGCTTTTTAACAGCTTCTACCCCCAAGCCATAACTCCTGAATAGCTAATCTAATGGCTACCCAGACTATCTGCATTGACCCCCTCCTCCCCCAACCCCCATTTTTACGCTGCTGCTACTCTCTGTTTATTATCTATGCATAGTTACTTTACCTACATTACCTCGACTAACCTATTCCCCCAGCACATTGTACCGGTACACCCTGTATGTAGCCCTGTTACTGTTATTTTATAAGTTGCTCTTTAATGATTTGTTATTTTTATATTTTTCTTCTTTCTTTCTTTCTTTCTTTCTTTCTTTCTTTCTTTCTTTCTTTCTTTCTTTCTTTCTTTTTTCCTTCTTAAAAACTGCATTGTTGGTTAAGGGCTTGTAAGTAAGCATTTCACTGGAAGGTCTACAGATGTTGTATTCGCGCATGTGACAAATTCAATTTGATTAGATTTTAGATTTTATTTGATATTGTAACGATTCTCCTCGTCATCTGAGGAAGAGTAGTCAAGATCGGACCAGGACGTGACAGTACCCCCCTGCCACAAAACCTAAACCCATAGGGGAGGGTCTGGGTGGGCATCTGTCCGCGGTGGCGGCTCTGGCGCGGGACGTGGACCCCACTCCACCATAGTCTTGGCCCCCTTACGTGGCGCCTTAGGGGCGGCGACCCTCGCCGCCGACCTCGGACTGGGGACCCTTGCAGCGCCCCCCCCCCTCTCCCCGAATAGAAGGGTGACTCTTGCAGCGCCGGAGTGAAGGGCGGCTCTGGCAGCGCCTGGTATTGTCACGTCCTGACCTTAGTTCCTTTGTTATGTTTCTTGTTTAGGTTGGTCAGGGCGTGAGTTGGGGTGGGCATTCTGTGTGTTCTAGTTTTGGTTTTCTAGGTGTTTGGCCTGGTATGGTTCTCAATCAGAGGCAGCTGTCAATCGTTGTTTCTGATTGAGAACCATACTAAGGTAGCCTGTTTTTCCTTCCCACTTGATTTGTGGGTAGTTGTTTTCTGTTTTGTGTGTTTGCACCTTACAGAAGGACTGTTTCGTTCACTCTCTTTGTTGTTTTGTTTTTCAGTGTTCAGTTGATTTATTAAATATTAACATGGACACATACCACACTGCGCATTGGTCCGATCTTGACTACTCTTCCTCGGATAATGAGGAGAACCGTTACAGAACTACCCACCACAAAAGGACCAAGCAGCGTGGTAACCAAGAGCAGCAGAGCTATCTGGAGAAATGGACATGGGAGGAGATACTGGAAGGGAAGGGTCCCTGGGCACAGGCTGGGGAGTATCGCCGTCCACAGGAGGAACTGGAGGCAGCTAAGGCTGAGCGGAAACACTACGAGGAGTTGGCATGGCTGGCAAGGAAGCCCGAGAAGCAGCCCCAAAAAATTATTGAGGGGGAGCACACGGGGAGTGTGGCAGAGTCAGGAGTCAGACCTGAGCCAACTCCCCATGCTTACCGTAAGGAGCCAAGGATGGAACCAGAGCCAGTCAGGGCGGAATTAGAGGTGAGCGAAGGGAGCGAAGCAGAGACAGTGGAGGAGTTCATGGGGAGATTGGAGGAGAGAGTAATGAGGGAGTTACTGTGTTGATGCATGAGGCACGACATCCGCCCGACGGAGCGTGTCTGGGATTTTATGTCACCTGAGTCAGCTCTCCATACTCGTCCTGAGGTGTGTGCTAGCCGTCTGGTGAAGACTGTGCCAGCCCCACGCACCAGGCCTCCTGTGCACCTCCCTAGCCCTGCACGTCCTATGCCAGCTCGGCGTACAGCTCTCCAAGACGTGCTTACCATGGCTGGCATCGTACTGGTCAGGCGCCGTGTTATGCGGTGGAGCGCACGGTGTCTCCAGTACGCATTCTTAGCCCGGTGCGCTACATCCCAGCTCCCCGCATCTGCCGGGCTAGGGTTAGGATCAAGCCAGGACGGATGGTGCCAGCCCTGCTCTCCAGACCTCCAGTGCATCTCCTCGGGCCAGGATATCTTGCGCCAGCACTGCACACTGTGTCTCCAGTGCATCTGCACAGCCCAGTGCGTCCTGTGCCTGCGCCCAGCACGTGCCAGGCTAAAATCACCATCCAGCCAGGACGGGTTGTGCAGGCCCTTAGTTCGAGACCTCAAGTGCGCCTCCACGGCCCGGTCTATCCTGTGCCTCCTCCAAGGACCAGGCTGTCTCTCCATCTCCTTCCTCCAGAGTCTCCCTCCAGCCCGGAGCTGCCAGCGTCTCCCTCCAGCCTGGAGCTGCCAGCGTCTCCCTCCAGCCCGGAGCTGCCAGCGTCTCCCGCCTGTCCGGCGCTGCCAGAGCCTCCCGCCTGTTCGGCGCTGCCAGAGCCTCCCGCCTGTCCGGCGCCGCCAGAGCCTCCCGCCTGTCAGAGCCTCCAGAGGCGCTCCTCAGTCCAGAGGCGCCCCTCAGTCCAGAGGCGCCCTCTACGAGGGTCTTCAGTCCGGGGTCCACGTCCCGCACCACAGCTGCCGTCGTAAGAAGGCCCACCCGGACCCTCCACCTTTAGAGTCAGGTTTTGCGGCCGGAGTCCGCACCTTTGGGGGGGGGGTACTGTCACACCCTGGCCATAGAGAGGCTTTTTATTCTCTATTTTGGTTAGGCCAGGGTGTGACTAGGGTGGGCGTCCTATGTTCTTTTATCTATGTTTTTGTATTTCTTTGTTTTTGGCAAGGTATGGTTCTCAATCAGGGACAGCTGTCTGTCGTTGACTCTGATTGAGAACCATACTTAGGTAGCTCTTGCCCACATGGGTTTTGTGGGTAGTTATTTTCTGTTTAGTGTGTTTTGCACCTGACGGAGCTGTTTCGGTTGTTTCTTTTGTTCCTTGTTGTATTTAGTGTTCAGTTTAATAAAATAATGATGAACACTTACCACGCTGCATCTTGGTCCTCACCTTCTTCCACCAATGGTCGTTACAGATATATCCACATCTGATAGACTGTACACTGTGAGCCATTTTCTTTTTCCTATTATTGTCCCCTGTTGAGAAAAAGTAGAGATTTGAAAAATAAATATTTTTTTCTTTCTTAATTGAGACATTATTTTATCCCACATGTTTTTGGTCTGGGTTAAAAGGCTCTGCTCTAGGACCAGCATTCCAGAAAACATTCCTTTACCCAGAAGCACATAGCTTTCGTCAGCTTTACATGATTTATATTTTCATAGAGCAGAGAGACATTTGTTTTCTGTCAGCCTCCGTATATAAATACTCCATGACACGAGGACACGTCTCTGAGGTCAGAGGTGAAATCTGTTCAAACCCATTAAAGCTGAAAAAAACAAGTGCTTTATGCATGTTCATGTAATTACAAGTTATTTTGTTAAATTGGATTCATCCGCTTGTCTGTAGGACAACTAAGGAAACACATATAGTTATCTTAGTTAAACACCTTACATTTAGAAATGTATAACAATTGAAAGATAAAAATATGTTTTTGATATGCTCTAATAACTTTTCAAGTAAATTGTGTATACAGGATTAATTTCTATGTATTAATATGTAATTACAATCCACGAATGAAACAGGAGTTATAAGTAGTAAGCCATTAGTTTAGAAAAAAAATGAGTTGAATCTTAGAAGATGTTCTTTTGGTATCCTTAGTGATCCTGGATGAGTAGGAGGTCATGTATGAATAGTGTGTTGTAGTAATAATAATGACTGTGTGGGTGCTTATATTTGTCATTTTTCACACATGTACAAGTTTGTATTAACACATGTGTGAATTGGAAAATGTTTTGAGACACCCTCAGAGAGTGGGGTCATGGCCAGGGTTTGCCATTATTAACTACTATTATCAACTACATTAGGGCTAAGTGCCTTGCTCAAGGGCACATCGACAGATTTTTCACTATGTTGGCTCAGGGATTCAAACTAGCAACCTTTCAGTTACTGGCCCAACGCTCTAACCGATAGGCTACCTGTAGCTGTGTGGTGTGTTGTGATGTGTGTTGTGGTCTGAGCGTGAACACTGAACTGCTGTGGTCCAGATGTTCTGTTGAGGGATGGCTTCACAACCTGAGCTCTGGACAAATGCACCGCTCTGCCATCTGAGGAGTATCATGGGCCCTGACAGGAGCCTGGCTGTCACGCACACACACACGCACGCACGCACACACACACACACACACACACACACACACACACACACACACACACACACACACACACACACACACACACACACACACACACACACACACACACACACACACACACACACACACACACACACACACACACACTTATGAACATACAAACACACACACACACACATCGCACACACGCAGACATGTGACTAATGAAGTGATGGTGTGTATGTAAGGGAAAGTGTATGTGTGTGCATGGATAGTCAACTTCTTCACACCAAAAAGTCCTTCTTCAAATAATGAAAATAGCTGTCCATCCGACGGAGTGACAGGAGAGGTGAGGGTATCGGTCGGCTAACTCCCCTCTAACACACAGATCTTACTGACCCGTGAAGCAGGTAGCTAACACCCCACATGAACACTTTGTGAACCTAGCAACCCTGTCATCACAAATGGAACATTCCGGGGCATAACATTTCTAATGTAAAATCAGGATTCTAGACTAGAGGTGGAGTGGGGGAAAGAAGTAGACAGAAAGAGGAAGATTGATAAACAGGGCCTGGGTTGGAGAGCAAACTCTTTCTCTCTCCCTCTATCTCTCTCTTTCTCTCATTCTCTCTCTCTCTCTCTCTCTCTCTCTCTCTCTCTCCGTCTCTCTAAGTTACTGTGCTCTGAGCTCGTTCACTAAGGGGCCAGGGGGATATTTACAGCATGTAGACACGTGAAGGTCAGACTCGTAAAGTGGCCCTGATGACTTTTACAAATGTCAGCTCCTGCAACCCCAGGCCTCGATGTGAGCGTGTCATTTACGGTGGCCAGCAAGCATCCCAAATCTCTGCGGTTTGAATTCTGTAGTAAATCGGGGGCTGAGAACTGGCTTTGTTGACATCTCTGAGCGATAATGAAACTGTGGAGGCAATCGTGTATGTGTATGTGTGTTTGGGGAAGGGGGAGTGAAAACAATTCCCTGACGTTGGAAAAATGGGATGGAAACCCATTCTAGAGCTGGGAGTCTGAGCTGTAAAGGGATGTCTGGGGCACCACAGTCATGTCCAACGAATAATTCACGTTGAAAAGTTTTTTCCTCCTTAATTTCTGGTCTGGCAGGCCTTTCCCCTCTGGATAATTTAGTGGCTGTTCCTGGAGCGCTGTGGGCGGGTGAATGAATTACCTTGACTGAGCCCTAGCTGCTCAAACACTGGTAGAACATGTTGAACATGTACACCTACATGTACCACTGACTTCTCTCTGTGTTTAACATCTATGTCTAAGCACTGAACTCTCTCTGTGTTTAACATCTATGTCTCAGCACTGAACTCTCTCTCTGTGTTTAACATCTATGTCTCAGCACTGACCTCTCTCTCTGTGTTTAACATCTATGTCTAAGCACTGAACTCTCTCTGTGTTTAACATGTACACCTACCACTGACCTTTCTCTGTGTTTAACATGTACACCTACCACTGACCTTTCTCTATGTTTAGCATGTACACCTACCACTGACCTTTCTCTGTGTTTAACATGTACACCTACCACTGACCTTTCTCTGTGTTTAACATGTACACCTACCACTGACCTTTCTCTATGTTTAACATGTACACCTACCACTGACCTTTCTCTATGTTTAACATGTACACCTACCACTGACCTTTTTCTATGTTTAACATGTACACCTACCACTGACCTTTCTCTGTGTTTAACATGTACACCTACCACTGACCTTTCTCTGTGTTTAACATGTACACCTACCACTGACCTTTCTCTATGTTTAACATGTACACCTACCACTGACCTTTCTCTATGTTTAACATGTATACCTACCACTGACCTTTCTCTATGTTTAGCATGTACACCTACCACTGACCTTTCTCTGTGTTTAACATGTACACCTACCACTGACCTTTCTCTGTGTTTAACATGTACACCTACCACTGACCTTTCTCTATGTTTAACATGTACACCTACCACTGACCTTTCTCTGTGTTTAACATGTATACCTACCACTGACCTTTCTCTATGTTTAGCATGTACACCTACCACTGACCTTTCTCTGTGTTTAACATGTACACCTACCACTGACCTTTCTCTGTGTTTAACATGTACACCTACCACTGACCTTTCTCTATGTTTAACATGTACACCTACCACTGACCTTTCTCTATGTTTAACATGTACACCTACCACTGACCTTTTTCTATGTTTAACATGTACACCTACCACTGACCTTTCTCTGTGTTTAACATGTACACCTACCACTGACCTTTCTCTGTGTTTAACATGTACACCTACCACTGACCTTTCTCTATGTTTAACATGTATACCTACCACTGACCTTTCTCTGTGTTTAACATGTACACCTACCACTGACCTTTCTCTGTGTTTAACATGTACACCTACCACTGACCTTTCTCTATGTTTAACATGTATACCTACCACTGACCTTTCTCTATGTTTAACATGTACACCTACCACTGACCTTTCCCTATGTTTAACATGTACACCTACCACTGACCTTTCTCTGTGTTTAACATGTATACCTACCACTGACCTTTCTCTATGTTTAACATGTACACCTACCACTGACCTTTCTCTATGTTTAACATGTACACCTACCACTGACCTTTCTCTATGTTTAACATGTACACCTACCACTGACCTTTCTCTGTGTTTAACATGTATACCTACCACTGACCTTTCTCTATGTTTAACATGTACACCTACCACTGACCTTTCTCTGTGTTTAACATGTACACCTACCACTTACCTTTCTCTATGTTTAACATGTACACCTACCACTGACCTTTCTCTATGTTTAACATGTACACCTACCACTGACCTTTCTCTGTGTTTACCATCTATGTCTAAGCACTGACCTTTCTTTGTGTTTAACATGTACACCTACCACTGACCTTTCTCTGTGTTTAACATGTACACCTACCACTGACCTTTCTCTGTGTTTAACATGTACACCTACCACTGACCTTTCTCTATGTTTAACATGTACACCTACCACTGACCTTTCTCTGTGTTTAACATGTATACCTACCACTGACCTTTCTCTATGTTTAACATGTACACCTACCACTGACCTTTCTCTGTGTTTAACATGTACACCTACCACTGACCTTTCTCTATGTTTAACATGTACACCTACCACTGACCTTTCTCTATGTTTAACATGTACGCCTACCACTGACCTTTCTCTATGTTTAACATGTGCACCTACCACTGACCTTTCTCTATGTTTAACATGTACACCTACCACTGACCTTTCTCTGTGTTTACCATCTATGTCTAAGCACTGACCTTTCTCTGTGTTTAACATGTACACCTACCACTGACCTTTCTCTGTGTTTAACATGTACACCTACCACTGACCTTTCTCTATGTTTAACATGTACACCTACCACTGACCTTTCTCTATGTTTAACATGTACACCTACCACTGACATTTCTCTGTGTTTAACATGTACACCTACCACTGACCTTTCTCTGTGTTTAACATGTACACCTACCACTGACCTTTCTCTGTGTTTAACATGTACACCTACCACTGACCTTTCTCTGTGTTTAACATGTACACCTACCACTGACCTTTCTCTATGTTTAACATGTACACCTACCACTGACCTTTCTCTATGTTTAACATGTACACCTACCACTGACATTTCTCTGTGTTTAACATGTACACCTACCACTGACCTTTCCCTATGTTTAACATGTACACCTACCACTGACCTTTCTCTGTGTTTAACATGTATACCTACCACTGACCTTTCTCTATGTTTAACATGTACACCTACCACTGACCTTTCTCTATGTTTAACATGTACACCTACCACTGACCTTTCTCTGTGTTTAACATGTATACCTACCACTGACCTTTCTCTATGTTTAACATGTACACCTACCACTGACCTTTCTCTGTGTTTAACATGTACACCTACCACTTACCTTTCTCTATGTTTAACATGTACACCTACCACTGACCTTTCTCTATGTTTAACATGTACACCTACCACTGACCTTTCTCTGTGTTTACCATCTATGTCTAAGCACTGACCTTTCTTTGTGTTTAACATGTACACCTACCACTGACCTTTCTCTGTGTTTAACATGTACACCTACCACTGACCTTTCTCTGTGTTTAACATGTACACCTACCACTGACCTTTCTCTATGTTTAACATGTACACCTACCACTGACCTTTCTCTGTGTTTAACATGTATACCTACCACTGACCTTTCTCTATGTTTAACATGTACACCTACCACTGACCTTTCTCTGTGTTTAACATGTACACCTACCACTGACCTTTCTCTATGTTTAACATGTACACCTACCACTGACCTTTCTCTATGTTTAACATGTACGCCTACCACTGACCTTTCTCTATGTTTAACATGTGCACCTACCACTGACCTTTCTCTATGTTTAACATGTACACCTACCACTGACCTTTCTCTGTGTTTACCATCTATGTCTAAGCACTGACCTTTCTCTGTGTTTAACATGTACACCTACCACTGACCTTTCTCTGTGTTTAACATGTACACCTACCACTGACCTTTCTCTATGTTTAACATGTACACCTACCACTGACCTTTCTCTATGTTTAACATGTACACCTACCACTGACATTTCTCTGTGTTTAACATGTACACCTACCACTGACCTTTCTCTGTGTTTAACATGTACACCTACCACTGACCTTTCTCTGTGTTTAACATGTACACCTACCACTGACCTTTCTCTGTGTTTAACATGTACACCTACCACTGACCTTTCTCTATGTTTAACATGTACACCTACCACTGACCTTTCTCTATGTTTAACATGTACACCTACCACTGACATTTCTCTGTGTTTAACATGTACACCTACCACTGACCTTTCTCTGTGTTTAACATGTACACCTACCACTGACCTTTCTCTGTGTTTAACATGTACACCTACCACTGACCTTTCTCTGTGTTTAACATGTACACCTACGACTGACCTTTCTCTATGTTTAACATGTACACCTACCACTGACCTTTCTCTATGTTTAACATGTACACCTACCACTGACCTTTCTCTATGTTTAACATGTACACCTACCACTGACATTTCTCTGTGTTTAACATGTACACCTACCACTGACCTTTCTCTGTGTTTAACATGTACACCTACCACTGACCTTTCTCTGTGTTTAACATGTACACCTACCACTGACCTTTCTCTGTTTTTAACATGTACACCTACCACTGACCTTTCTCTGTGTTTAACATGTATACCTACCACTGACCTTTCTCTATGTTTAACATGTATACCTACCACTGACCTTTCTCTATGTTTAACATGTACACCTACCACTGACCTTTCTCTATGTTTAACATGTACACCTACCACTGACCTTTCTCTATGTTTAACATGTACACCTACCACTGACCTTTCTCTGTGTTTAACATGTACACCTACCACTGACCTTTCTCTGTGTTTAACATGTACACCTACCACTGACCTTTCTCTGTGTTTAACATGTACACCTACCACTGACCTTTCTCTGTGTTTAACATGTACACCTACCACTGACCTTTCTCTGTGTTTAACATGTACACCTACCACTGACCATTCTCTATGTTTAACATGTACACCTACCACTGACCTTTCTCTATGTTTAACATGTATACCTACCACTGACCTTTCTCTGTGTTTAACATGTACACCTACCACTGACCTTTCTCTGTGTTTAACATGTACACCTACCACTGACCTTTCTCTGTGTTTAACATGTACACCTACCACTGACCATTCTCTATGTTTAACATGTACACCTACCACTGACCTTTCCCTATGTTTAACATGTATACCTACCACTGACCTTTCTCTGTGTTTAACATGTACACCTACCACTGACCTTTCTCTGTGTTTAACATGTACACCTACCACTGACCTTTCTCTATGTTTAACATGTACACCTACCACTGACCTTTCTCTATGTTTAACATGTACACCTACCACTGACCTTTCCCTATGTTTAACATGTACACCTACCACTGACCTTTCTCTATGTTTAACATGTATACCTACCACTGACCTTTCTCTATGTTTAACATGTACACCTACCACTGACCTTTCTCTATGTTTAACATGTATACCTACCACTGACCTTTCTCTATGTTTAACATGTATACCTACCACTGACCTTTCTCTATGTTTAACATGTACACCTACCACTCACCTTTCTCTATGTTTAACATGTATACATACCACTGACCTTTCTCTATGTTTAACATGTATACCTACCACTGACCTTTCTCTATGTTTAACATGTATACCTACCACTGACCTTTCTCTATGTTTAACATGTACACCTACCACTGACCTTTCTCTATGTTTAACATGTATACCTACCACTGACCTTTCTCTATGTTTAACATGTATACCTACCACTGACCTTTCTCTATGTTTAACATGTATGCGTATACCACTTGTTTCAGATGGAAAGTCTTTTAGCTCTACATATATCCCTCCATATGGGTCCATTCCAAACCGAGGTTCAAATACATGATTACTTAAATAATATGAATGTGAAAATACAGCATACCAAAAAACAACCTATATTTGAGGTGTTTACATGCCTGCTTGTAAAACCAAATGCTCTACTCTACTGAAAAAATATATGAAAGCAACATGTAAAGTGTTGGTCCCATGATTCATGAGCTGAAATACAAGATCACTGACATTTTCCATTTGCACAAAAAGCTTATTTCTATCAAATGTTGTGTACAAATTTGTTTACATCCCTGTTAGAGAGCATTTCTCCTTTGCCAAGATAATCCATCCACCTGACAGGTGCGGCATATCAAGAAGCTGACAGCATGATCATCACACAGGTGCACCTTGTGCTTGGGACAATAAAAGGCCACTCTAAAATGTGCAGTTTTGTCACCCAACACAATGCTACAGATGTCTCAAGTTTTGAGGGAGTGTGCAATTGGCATGCTAACTGCAGGAATGTCCACCAGAGCTGTTGCCAGATTATTGAGTGTTAATTTCTCTACCATTAGCTACCTTCAACATTGTTTTAGAGAATTTGTCAGTATGTCCAACCGGCCTCACAATTGCAGACCACGTGCAACCACACCAGCCCAGGAACTCCACATCCGGCTTCTTCACCTGTGGGATCGTCTGAGACCAGCTACACGGACAGCTGATGAAACTGAATAGTATTTCTGTCTGTAATAAAGCCCTTTTGTGGAGAAAAACTCCTTCAGATTGGCTGGGCCTGGCTCCCCAGTGTGTGGGTCTGGCTCCCATGTGGGTGGGCCTGTGCCCTCCCAGGCCCCCCCATGGCTGCTTCCTTGCCCAGTCATGTGAAATCCATAGATTAGGGCCTAATGAATTTATTTTAATTGATTGATTTCCTTATATGAACTGCAACTCGGGAAAATCATTGAAATTGTTGCATGTTGTGTTTATATTTATCTTCTGTATAGATGGTATTTGAAATGCATGTGGAAAGTACTAAATCAAAAGTAGCTGTATACAGTGCCTTGCGAAAGTATTCGGCCCCCTTGAACTTTGCGACCTTTTGCCACATTTCAGGCTTCAAACATAAAGATATAAAACTGTATTTTTTTGTGAAGAATCAACAACAAGTGGGACACAATCATGAAGTGGAACAACATTTATTGGATATTTCAAACTTTTTTAACAAATCAAAAACTGAAAAATTGGGCGTGCAAAATTATTCAGCCCCCTTAAGTTAATACTTTGTAGCGCCACCTTTTGCTGCGATTACAGCTGTAAGTCGCTTGGGGTATGTCTCTATCAGTTTTGCACATCGAGAGACTGAAATTTTTTCCCATTCCTCCTCGCAAAACAGCTCGAGCTCAGTGAGGTTGGATGGAGAGCATTTGTGAACAGCAGTTTTCAGTTCTTTCCACAGATTCTCGATTGGATTCAGGTCTGGACTTTGACTTGGCCATTCTAACACCTGGATATGTTGATTTTTGAACCATTCCATTGTAGATTTTGCTTTATGTTTTGGATCATTGTCTTGTTGGAAGACAAATCTCCGTCCCAGTCTCAGGTCTTTTGCAGACTCCATCAGGTTTTCTTCCAGAATGGTCCTGTATTTGGCTCCATCCATCTTCCCATCAATTTTAACCATCTTCCCTGTCCCTGCTGAAGAAAAGCAGGCCCAAACCATGATGCTGCCACCACCATGTTTGACAGTGGGGATGGTGTGTTCAGGGTGATGGGCTGTGTTGCTTTTACGCCAAACATAACGTTTTGCATTGTTGCCAAAAAGTTCGATTTTGGTTTCATCTGAACAGAGCACCTTCCTCCACATGTTTGGTGTGTCTCCCAGGTGGCTTGTGGCAAACTTTAAACAACACTTTTTATGGATATCTTTAAGAAATGGCTTTCTTCTTGCCACTCTTCCATAAAGGCCAGATTTGTGCAATATACGACTGATTGTTGTCCTATGGACAGAGTCTCCCACCTCAGCTGTAGATCTCTGAAGTTCATCCAGAGTGATCATGGGCCTCTTGGCTGCATCTCTGATCAGTCTTCTCCTTGTATGAGCTGAAAGTTTAGAGGGACGGCCAGGTCTTGGTAGATTTGCAGTGGTCTGATACTCCTTCCATTTCAATATTATCGCTTGCACAGTGCTCCTTGGGATGTTTAAAGCTTGGGAAATCTTTTTGTATCCAAATCCGGCTTTAAACTTCTTCACAACAGTATCTCGGACCTGCCTGGTGTGTTCCTTGTTCTTCATGATGCTCTCTGCTCTTTAACGGACCTCTGAGACTATCACAGTGCAGGTGCATTTATACCGAGACTTGATTACACACAGGTGGATTGTATTTATCATCATTAGTCATTTAGGTCAACATTGGATCATTCAGAGATCCTCACTGAACTTCTGGAGAGAGTTTGCTGCACTGAAAGTAAAGGGGCTGAATAATTTTGCACGCCCAATTTTTCAGTTTTTGATTTGTTAACAAAAGTTTGAAATATCCAATAAATGTCGTTCCACTTCATGATTGTGTCCCACTTGTTGTTGATTCTTCACAAAAAAATACAGTTTTATATCTTTATGTTTGAAGCCTGAAATGTGGCAAAAGGTCGCAAAGTTCAAGGGGGCCGAATACTTTCACAAGGCACTGTATGTATGTATTGTTCAATCAGAGGCTCATTAGCTTAGAGGTTTTAACAGAGCTAAAAGGCCCGTGGCTAAGTGTTGATTAGTGTTTAGAAGAACAACTTCTTGGTGACAGAGGGCAGTATTTTCACGTCCGGATGAAATGCATGCCCAAATTCAACTGCCTACTACTCATCCCCAGAAGTCTTCAAAGTTAGATTTTTATAGTAATTTATTTGAAATTGGCGCTCTGCATTTTCACTGGCTTTTGGCCAGGTGGGACAAGCATCCCACATATCCCAGAGGTCAGAGGAGGTGGTGTGAGTGTGTAGAGAGTCTCTCTCTCTCTCTCTCTCCTGCCTTACACATACAATTGAAGTCGGAGTTTACATACACCTTAGCCAAATACATTTGACATTTAATCCTAGTAAAAAATGCTGTGTCTAGTGTCAGTTAGGATTACCACTTTATTTTAAGAATGTGAAATGTCAGAATAATAGTAGAGAAAATTATTTATTTCAGCTTTTATTTCTTTCATCAGATTCCCAGTGGGTCAGAAGTTTACATACACTCAATAAATGTTTGGTAGCATTATATTTAAATTGTTTAACTTGGGTCAAACATTCAGGGAAGCCTTAGACAAGCTTCCCACAATAAGTTGGGTGAATTTTTGCCCATTCCTGCTGACAGAGCTGGTGTAGTCAGGCTTGTAGGCCTCCTTGCTCGCACACGCTTTTTCAGTTCTGCCCGCATATTTTCTTCAGGACTGAGGTCAGGGCTTTGTGATGGCCACTCCAATACCTTAACTTTGTTGTCCTTAAGCCATTTTGCCACAACTTATGAAGTATGCTTGAGGTCCATTTGGAAGATCCATTTGCAACCAAGATTTAACTTCCTGACTGATGTCTTGAGATGTTGCTTCAATATATCCACATCATTTCCCTCCCTCATGATGCCATCTATTTTGTGAAGTGCACCAGTCCCTTCTGCAGCAAAGTACCCCCACAACATGATGCTGACACCCCCGTGCTTCATGGTTGGGTTGGTGTTCTTCAGCTTGCAAGCCTCCCACTTTTTCCTCCAAACATAACGATGGTCACTAATGGCCAAACAGTTCTATTTTTGTTTCATCAGACCAGAGGACATTTCTCCAAAAAGTACAATCTTTGTCCCCATGTGCAGTTGCAAACTGTAGTCTGGCTTTTTATGGTGGTTTTGGAGCAGTGGCTTCTTCCTTGCTGAGTGGCCTTTCAGGTTATGTCGATATAGGACTCCTTTTACTGTGGATATAGATACTTTTGTACCTGTTTCCTCCAGCATCTTCTCAAGGTCCTTTGCTGTTGTTCTGTGATTGATTTGCACTTTTCGTACCAAAGTACGTTCATCTCTAGGAGACAGAATGCGTCTCCTTCCTGAGCGGTATGACGGCTGCGTGTCCCATGGTGTTTATACTTGCATACTATTGTTTGTACAGATGAACGTGGTACCTTCAGGTGTTTGGAAATTGCTCCCAAGGAGGAACCAGACTTGTGGAGGTCTACAATTTTTTGATTTTCCCATGATGTGAAGCAAAGAAGTACTGAGCTCGAAGGTAGGCCTTGAAATACATCCACAGGTACACCTCCAATTGACTGAAATGATGTCAATTAGCCTATCAGAAGCTTCGAAAGCCATGACATAATTTTCTGGAATTTTCCAACCTGTTTAAAGGCACAGTCAACTTAGTGTATGTAAACTTCTGACCCACTGGAATTGTGATACAGTGAAATAATCTGTCTGTAAACAGTTGTTGGAAAAATTACTTGTGTCATGCACTTGTGTCATGCAAGTAGATGTCCTAACAGACTTGCCAAAACTATCGTTTGTCAACAAGAAATTTGTGGAGTGGTTGAAAAATTAGTTTGAATGACTCCTAAGTGTATGTAAACTTCCTTCTTCAACTGTACCTTGTAAAAGGTTATGAGATGCCTTTTCTTATAGAACAGGACTGTTTTACCCTAACCCCTCAGTGTCAAAGGTCATAGCACAGTGTGTCCTCAGACGTGCATGCCATGTCTGAATTCTGGAATCCATACAATATAAAGTGAACCGTATGTACAGTTATATCATACATCGAAGTGTATCAGAATAATTAAATCAGCTTGAAACAAAAATAGCAATTTTAACATTCTACACTCTGCAATGTTGAATTTTTTAAATGTATTTATTTAACTAGGTAAGTCAGTTAAGAACAAATTCTTATTTACAATGTGAGCCTACCCCAGCCAACCCCTAACCCAGACATGGCCTCACAATACTTCCACCATACTGGTAAGTACACCATTAAATAAATACAGTACAGACTCCGTGGGTCGGTCCAGAACAGTGGCATGGCTCTGGTTCAGTGTATCTGTGGTAGCTTGGTTCTGGCCAAGTCCAGTCCTGGAAGCTACCAGAGCCTGAAGGTGAGGAGTGTTTTATGAGGAAGATCACATCCACGTGGAGGTGGGACACAGTGAGGAAAAGCTCTAATCATGTCCTCTCCCATTTCCCCCAATCACTGTGAAATGGACCAGTCATTTTATTAGAAGGAGGAATAACAATGCTGGAACATTGTAGCTTCACACTTCAGCTGTGTAGCTCTTCCTGTCTGAGCTGAGGATTTCTGTAGTATAGGCAACAGACAATGGCATACACACTGATATGCGCGTACCTTCACCATTTTACTCAAATCCTTTAAACACATTTTATTACCACGGGCTAAAATCTTGTTTAGAGTGTAAGAAGCTGACACATGACTAGAAATATTTTGGGAACCATGGATGGATGCACTTGTTCATAATTCACACGTATCTTTCCTCAGTTCTTGGAATATTTATAGCAGGACCCAGGAACGTAAGACACTGCCATCAATAACTAACTAACCCCAGCTAGCTGGGCAGGCCAGCACAATCAGCCTGTCTTCTTTCATCAGCCTCACAACATCACAACATCACACTGCTAGTGTCAGAGTGCAACACTGTTTAACATTGTTACAGTGACTGTCACAGCATCACACCCTGGTCCATTTAACACAGCAGCCCAAGTGACACCATGGCACCTTGTGTATTTAATATTACAACTCCTATGACAACACAGCGCCTGGCCTGTGTATTCAGCAGGTGTGGGTACATGGCTCTCCTAGTTGCTGCAACTATGACAACATCACACCCCTTAGACTTCAATAGTTGTCAACAGACCCTAGATATTGTATGGATAGACCAGGGGGAACAATTGGCACCACATTACACTGTGTGTGTGTGTGTGTGTGTGTGTGTGTGTGTGTGTGTGTGTGTGTGCGTGCGTGCGTGCGTGCGTGCGTGCGTGCGTGCGTGCGTGTGTGTGTGTGTGTGTGTGTGTGTGTGTGTGTGTGCGTGCGTGCGAGCGTGTTTTCTTATTTGTTGCTTCATGGGTCTAGTCTTGTTGAGCATGGGGCAGAACAGAATGTACAGGAATGGAGATAATGGGATAAATATCCATTCAGAATTCATTCAGAGAGCCGCTAAACGACGTCATGTACAAGACATAAGCTCTTCCCTCTGCAACAGGTGCGATGCCAAATGGTTATTTAGCTCTGCATCTTCCTTCGTATCGTTTCCTCTGCCATTCTTTCTCTCTCTCTATCTTTCCTTCTCTTTCTCTACCAGGCCAAACCTCACAATTACAACACAATGGTGCCACTGTTCTCTCTCTGTCCACAGAGACACAACACAGCTGCACTAAGACACACGGGACTGAGACAGACACTCACGCATCAGTTATGTCATAGAAACTGGCGTACCACACACCCACACAGCCCCCGCAAGGCAGGGGGGCCCACAAGTGTTTTGGGGGGTTGGGGTCCCCCCCTGAGGTCGGGCCCCCCAGATAGCATATGAACAAGTCATAAGCCATGAATTTTTTGTTGTTGTTGTGAAATACAGGCAATTCCATTTAAAACTGCCTTGCTCGGACCTTGCTGGGGGCCCTGCGAAACTGTGCTACTCCACTAGGTGAGATTCACTCACCCTTATACATGCCGTTCATTTCACAGCTTTTCAGCACAAAGCAAACAAACACATGTATTCAAGTATTAACAGCTAGTTGCTAAAACTGATGTGTATAAAACTCGAAAAATAACATTATGTAGAGAAACATATGACAACACACATGCACGCATGCACACAAAACACTCACTCACACACCATGCAACATTGATTACCCCAGCACTAAGACCAGATATTAAACCGGCCACACAGTCCAGAAGTGACACCTTAGTCCAGGATTACATTTTGTATGGTGGCGGGTGTAAGAAAAACACATGATGCCGCTAGCCAGTTGTTGGGGCAAACAGAGTAGACATCATAAAGGCAGGTTTTATTAGCTGTTGCTTGATTTGTTCCTGCAGCCCGTGGAGTGAGCTGCTAAATAAATACGTACAGCTGTTCGGCCGGGCTCTCTCTCGCAGCAGGTGTATGGCCTACTACGCCTGGCTGTCACACACACCCGCTCACATAACAAATAATAACCGCCTCCACACACGGCCCATCCATCACAGTTATGGCCCGGCCCAGAGAGACCGCCACTCACACACTCACACAGGGGTCTCCCCGAGCACACACATTCAAACACACAAGCACGTGCACACACAGACACAGAGACACACACACGTGCACACAAACACACACCAACTCAGACAGGAGGCATGTAAGTGTACACAGCAGTGTGCCTAAAAATGTTGACACACACAGCTGACGTACACACACAAACCTTTGCAGACGCAAACAAGACACACACACACACACACACATGCATGCGCGCGCACACACAAACACACACCAACTCAGACAGGAGGCATGTAAGTGTACACAGCAGTGTGCCTGAAAATGTTGACACACACAGCTGACATACACAAACCTTTGCAGACGCAAACAAGACGCAAACACACTCACCCACACACGCACACACACACACACACTTGAACAGACACGCATACACACACCAAGGGTTATCTACTGTATCATGGTCAGAACTCTGACCTTGCAGGGGGCAAGTAAGCCAGAGAAAACAAATGGGAACTTTTTTGTCTCCCTCTCCCCTCTGCTGCTGCTGTTACAGAGGATATCTGGAGGGTAATCTAGAATTTGGGAGGGAGAGAGAAAAAGAGGAGATCAAACACACTTATTTACCTGGTCTTTCCAACCCAATAGTCAAATTGTGGCGGGCCAAAATGAATTAGTCTTCCAAACAGAGAGGACCCACACCTGATGTAACTCTAAACTAGGGGCCAGGGAGGGGTGGGGAGATCAGAGACAGAGGTGAGGGATTCAGTGGGTGATGGTAGAAAAACTCCATAATAAACTGCAGTGCAGAGAGAGGAGAGAGCAGAGGGGAGAGAGGAGAGATGGGGAGGAGGAGGAGGAGGAAGAGGATATGTGATATGCAGTACATTACCTCCTTACCTCTATATAACTGTCCAGTTACAGCACTGTGTGTGAAAGACCTTCAGGCTACTATAATGTGGGGACACTGGCATATCCCGCTACAGCTCTAAACAGCTGCTCCACAGTTGCCATCTTTCACACATGAAAGGGACACAGCGGAGGGCAGTCATTGATAAAGTGTTGGCATGTCATTGACATTCATCACGGAAAAGCCATGTTCCAATTCTCTGACTGTGAGGGTCGTTGGGGGACCCTTGAGTAGCTTAGATACTAACCTTGGTGCAATGTGACCCTGTTGGTTGCCCGACGGTCTCTGACTGACTGAAAAATTCCACTTAACATTTTTTTCCATTCCATTCATTTTTCCATTGTTTGTTCAGAGTCCCTTTCACTACAGCTGCAGGATCTTAATTTGATGACTCCTTTGTTGCTAAGAATATTCCTGTGCAGCAGGAAAAGCAAACTTGTAGTGCATGTAAGGCTTAAAAGGCTTCTAAAGTTAATAATTTCCACTTTAACTTTTTATGGCTGCAGGGGCAGTATTGAGTAGCTTGGATGAAAAGGTGCCCATATCAAACGACCTGCTCCTCAGTCATAGTTGCTAATATTGGCATATTATTATTGGTATTGGATGGAAAACACTCTGAAGTTTCTAAAACTGTTTGAATGATGTCTGTGACTATAACAGAACTCATATTGGCAGGCATAATCCTGAGTTGAAATCAAAACAGGAAGTCAGAAATCTGAGCTTGTATGTATTCACCAGAGTCCCCAATGAAATCCTCTTGAGATATGAATGATGTTGCACTGCCTAGGGGTTCCACTAAATGTCAACCATCAATAGAAATTATAATAAGGCTTATATGTTGTTGTGGGAGTGAATGAGAGCAGAATATATCAGTTGTCCATCAAGCAGCCATTTTGTCATCCTACTTTTTCCTCATGGTAGTCACTTGCGTTCCATGGCTCATGAAGACAAGAAGGAATACTCCGGTTGGAACTTTAATGATGCTATATGTTAAAAACATCCTAATGATTGATTCTGTACTTGGTTTGAAATGTTTCTTCGACCTGTAATATCACTTTTTGAAGTTTCTTTCCGATATAACGCTGACCAGAATTAGCGTTTGGATATGTATACCAAACGCTCTAAAAAAAGAAGGTATTTGGACATAAATAACGGACATTTATTGTGGACCTGGGATTCCTGGAGTGCTTTTTGATGTAGATCATCAAAGGTAAGGGAATATTTATCATGTAATTTCTTATTTATGTTGACGCCATCTTTGCGGCTGTGGTGTTTTTAAATTGAGCGCCATCTCAGATTAGTGATTGCATTTCTTTTTCCGTAAAGTTTTTTTAAAATCTGACACAGCGGTTGCATTAAGGAGAGGTATATCTATAATTCCATGTGTGTAACTATATTACCATCTACATTTATGATGAGTATTTCTGTTGAATGATGTGGCTATGCAAAATCACTTGATGTTTTTGGAACTAGTGAATCTAACGCGCCAATATAAACTCAGATTTTTTAAATATAAATATGAACTTTATCAAACAAAACATGCATGTATTGTCTAACATGAAGTCCTATGAGTGTCATCTGATGAAGATAATTCAAGGTTAGTGATTAATTTTATCTTTATTTCTGGTTTTTGTGAATGCTATATTTTGCTGGAACATGGCTGTGCTTATTGTGGTTTGGTGGAGACCTAACATAGTTATTTCGCTGAAAAGCCTATTTGAAAAAAAAAGCCTATTTGACACTTTGGAGGGATTAACAACGAAAAATAGATTTAGAATGATTTCTGTGGTTTGAATTTTGGCGCCCTCTATTTTCACTGGTAGTTTCACTGTTTTGAAGTTAATGTTGCTTCAGGTGTGAAGTTTTTGTTATATTAGACAGTGTCAAGAGATTTTGGGAAAACAGGTGATCGCTAGAAGTTGTTGTTAAATTATTATTATTATTATTTTAATTTTTTCCACCTTTATTTAACCAGGTAGGCTAGTTGAGAACAAGTTCTCATTTGCAACTGCGACCTGGCCAAGACAAAGCATAGCAGTGTGAACAGACAACACAGAGTTACACATGGAGTAAACAATTAACAAGTCAATAACACAGTAGAAAAAAAAGAGAGTCTATATACATTGTGTGCAAAAGGCATGAGGAGGTAGGCGAATAATTACAATTTTGCAGATTAACATTGGAGTGATAAATGATCAGATGGTCATGTACAGGTAGAGATACTGGTGTGCAAAAGAGCAGAAAAGTAAATAAATAAAAACAGTATGGGGATGAGGTAGGTAAAAATGGGTGGGCTATTTACCGATAGACTATGTACAGCTGCAGCGATCGGTTAGCTGCTCAGATAGCAGATGTTTGAAGTTGGTGAGGGAGATAAAAGTCTCCAACTTCAGCGATTTTTGCAATTCGTTCCAGTCACAGGCAGCAGAGAACTGGAACGAAAGGCGGCCAAATGAGGTGTTGGCTTTAGGGATGATCAGTGAGATACACCTGCTGGAGCGCGTGCTACGGGTGGGTGTTGCCATCGTGACCAGTGAACTGAGATAAGGCGGAGCTTTACCTAGCATGGACTTGTAGATGACCTGGAGCCAGTGGGTCTGGCGACGAATATGTAGCGAGGGCCAGCCGACTAGAGCATACAGGTCGCAGTGGTGGGTGGTATAAGGTGCTTTAGTGACAAAACGGATGACACTGAGTAGAGTGATGGAAGCTATTTTGTAGATGACATCGCCGAAGTCGAAGATCGGTAGGATAGTCAGTTTTACTAGGGTAAGTTTGGCGGCGTGAGTGAAGGAGGCTTTGTTGCGGAATAGAAAGCCGACTCTAGATTTGATTTTCGCTTGGAGATGTTTGATATGAGTCTGGAAGGAGAGTTTACAGTCTAGCCAGACACCTAGGTACTTGTAGATGTCCACATATTCAAGGTCGGAACCATCCAGGGTGGTGATGCTAGTCAGGCGTGCGGGTGCAGGCAGCGAGCGGTTGAAAAGCATGCATTTGGTTTTACTAGCGTTTAAGAGCAGTTGGAGGCCACGGAAGGAGTGTTGTATGGCATTGAAGCTCGTTTGGAGGTTAGATAGCACAGTGTCCAAGGACGGGCCGGAAGTATATAGAATGGTGTCGTCTGCGTAGAGGTGGATCAGGGAATCGCCCGCAGCAAGAGCAACATCATTGATATATACAGAGAAAAGAGTCGGCCCGAGAATTGAACCCTGTGGCACCCCATAGAGACTGCCAGAGGACCGGACACCATGCCCTACGGTTTGACACACTGAACTATGTCTGCAAAGTGGTTGGGGAACCAGGCACGGCAGTCATCAGAAAAACCGAGGTTACTGAGTCTGCCGATAAGAATATGGTGATTGACAGAGTCGAAAGCCTTGGCAAGGTCGATGAAGACTGCTGCACATTACTGTCTTTTATCGATGGCGGTTATGATATCGTTTAGTACCTTGAGCGTGGCTGAGGTGCACCCGTGACCGGCTCGGAAACCAGATTGCACAGCGGAGAAGGTACGGTGGGATTCGAGATGGTCAGTGACCTGTTTGTTGACTTGGCTTTCGAAGACCTTAGATAGGCAGGGCAGGATGGATATAGTTCTGTAACAGTTTGGGTCCAGGGTGTCTCCCCCTTTGAAGAGGGGGATGACTGCGGCAGCTTTCCAATCCTTGGGGATCTCAGACGATATGAAAGAGAGGTTGAACAGGCTGGTAATAGGGGTTGCGACAATGGCGGCGGATAGTTTCAGAAATAGAGGGTCCAGATTGTCAAGCTCAGCTGATTTGTACGGGTCCAGGTTTTGCAGCTCTTTCAGAACATCTGCTATCTGGATTTGGGTAAAGGAGAACCTGGAGAGGCTTCGGCGAGTAGCTGCGGGGGGGGCGGAGCTGTTGGCCGAGGTTGGAGTAGCCAGGCGGAAGGCATGGCCAGCCGTTGAGAAATGCTTGTTGAAGTTTTCGATAATCATGGATTTATCGGTGGTGACTACCTGGGTAAATAAATAAAATAATGAATAAAACAAAATAGATATGAGGTATGAGCCTGAAAAAAATAATACATCCCTATTCAGGAATTAACCTCTGAAATACCTTCCATGTTCTTCCACTCCCAAACTACAGGTGTAGGATCTTAATTTGACCAGCTAATAATCTAACCACCAAAGAAGCAACATACAAAATGGTGCCGCCAGAGGGCAGTATTTTGTTTTTTTTATGTGTTATTTATTACATTGTTAGCCCAGGAAATCTTGAGTACGTGTTAACCCTCGCAAGGCTACCGGCCCAGACGGCATCCCTAGCTGCGTCCTCAGAGCATACGCAGACCAGCTGGCTGGTGTGTTTACGGACATATTCAATCTCTCCCTATCCCAGTCTGGTGTCCCCACATGCTTCAAGATGGCCACCATTATTCCTGTACCCAAGAAGGCAAAGCTAACTGAACTAAATGACTATCGCCCCGTAGCACTCACTTCTGTCATCATGAAGTGCTTTGAGAGACTAGTCAAGGATCATATCACCTCCACCTTACCTGTCACCCTAGACCCACTTAATTTTGCTTACCGCCCCAATAGGTCCACAGACGATGCAATCGCCATCACACTGCACACTGCCCTATTCCACCTGGACAAGAGAAATATCTATGTAAGAATGCTGATCATTAATTACAGCTCAGCATTCAACACCATAGTACCCTCCAAACTCATCATTAAGCTTGAGGCCAAGGGTCTCAACCCCGCCCTGTACAATTGGGTCCTGGACTTCCTGACGGGCCGCCCCCAGGTGGTGAAGGTCGAAAACAACATCTCCACTTCACTAATCCTCAACACTGGGGCCCCACAAGGGTGCATGCTCAGCTTCCTCCTGTACTCCCTGTTCACCCATGACTGTGTGGCTATGCACGTCTCTAACTCAATCATCAAATTTGCCAACAACGACCAGACGGCCTACAGGGAGGAGGTGAGGGTTCTCGGAGTGCAGTGTCAGGAAAATAACCTCTCATTCAATGCCAACAAAACAAAGCAGATGATTGTGGACTTCAGGAATCAGCAGAGGGAGCAGCCCCCTATCCACAATGACGGGACAGTAGTGGAGAAGGTGGAAAGTTTTAAGTTCCTCTGCATACATATGACTGACAAACTTAAATGGTCCACCCACACAGACAGTCTGGTGAAGAATCACAACAGCACCTCTACAACCTAAGGAGGCTGAAGAAATTTGTCTTGTCACCTAAAACCCCCACAAACTTTTACAGATGCACAATTGAGAGCATCCTGTCGGGCTGAATCACCGCCTGCTACGGCAACTGCACCGCCCACAACTGCAGGGCTCTCCAGAGGGTGGTGCGGTCTGCACAACGCATCATCTGGGGCAAACTACCTGCCCTCCAGGAACCCTACAGCACCCAATGTCACGGGAAGGCCAAAAAGATCATCAAGGACAACCACCCGAGCCACTGCCTGTTCACCCCACTATCATCCAGAAGGCGCAGTCAGTACAGGTGCATCAAAGCTGGTAGACTGAAAAACAGCTTCTGTCTCAAGGCCATCAGACTGTTAAACAGCCATCACTAACACAGAGGGACTGCTGCCTACATACAGACTTGAAATCATTGGCCACTTTAGTAAATGGAACACGAGTCACTTTAATAATGCCACTTTAATAATGTTTACATATCTTGCATTACTCATCTCATATGTATTTTCTGTATTCTATACTATCTATTGCATCTTAGCCTATGCCGCTATGACAATGCTCATCCATATATTTATACATTCTTATTCCATTCCTTTACTTTGATGTGTATGTATTAGGTTTTTGTTGTGGAATTGTTAGATATTATTTGTTAGATATTGCTTCACTGTCGGAAGCACAAGCATTTCGCTACACTTGCAATAATATCTGCTAACCATGTGTATGTGACAAATAAAATTAGATTTTATTTGATTATGGACTAAATGTTCAAATCCTGTTGCATTAGGATTATTTTGCTGCAACGATATAAGTACATTTAAGAGCCTACAGTCTGGAATCTGAAAATATAGATGAACATAATTATAGATTTGAGTTAGCATTTTACAAAGTAAAATTAGATAGTCCTATTTTTTCTAAGAGGGTAGTTACAGTGTCTTAAGAAAGTATTCATACCCCTTGACTTATTCCACATTCCACATTTTGTTGTGTTACAGACTTTTTTCTCTCACCCATCTACCCGCAATACCCCATAATGACAAAGTAAAAACATGTTTTTAGTAATGTATCATTTTCATAAGTATTCAAAACCCTTGAGTCAATACTTTGCAGAAGCATCTTTGCCAGCGATTACAGTGGTGAGTCTTTCTGGGTAAGTCTCTAAGAGCTTTCCACACCTGGATTGTGCAACATTTGCCCATTATTCTTTTCAAAATTCTTTAAGTTCTGTCAAATGTGTTGTTGATCATTGCTAGACAACCATTTTCAGGTCTTGCAATTGATTTTCAAGTAGATTTAAGTCAAAATTGTAACTAGGCCACGCAGGAACATTCACTGTCTTCTTGGTAAGCAACTCCAGTGTAGATTTGGCCTTGTGTTTTAGGTTATTGTCCTGCTGAAAGTTAATTAATCTCCCAGTGTCTGGTGGAAAGCAGACTGAACCAGGTTTTCCCCTAGAATTTTGCCTGTGATTAGCTCCCTTCAGTTTATTTTCTTTCCTGAAAAATTCTCCTGTCTTTAATGATTACAATCATACCCATAACATGCAGCCACCTCTATGCTTGAGAATATGGAGAGTGGTACTCAATAATGTGTCATATTGGATTTGCCCCATAACACTTTGTATTCAGGACAAAAAGTGAATTAGTTTGGCACATTTTCTGCTCTATTACTAGTGCCTTGTTGTCACAGTCTGACCATTATTTGCGTTGTTTGTTTCTATATTTTGTTTGGTCAGGGTGTGATATGAGTGGGCATTCTATGTTGCATGTCTAGTTAGTCTGTTTCTATGTGTTTTGACCTGATTTGGTTCTCAATCAGTGGCAGGTGTTTGTCGTTGTCTCTGATTGGGAACCATATTTAGGTAGCCTGTTTTGTATTGTGGTTCGTGGGTTATTGTCTATGTTATGTTGCATGTTAGCGTAGTGTTTCGATAGCAGTCACGGTCGTCTTGTTAGTTTGTTAGTTTGTTAGTTTGTTAGTTTGTTAGTTTGTTAGTTTGTTAGTTTGTTAGTTTGTTAGTGTGTATTCGTGTTTTTCCGTCTTTCATTAAATCATGCATTCACACCACGCTGCTCTTCGGTCTCCTCAATACGACGATCGTGACACTTGTTGCAAACAGGATGCATGTTTAGGAATATTTGTATTCTGCACAGGCACATAATACTGTAAGTACACAGTATTGTGTAAAGTAACTACAATGTTGTGATCCATCCTCAGTCAAGGGGTGTATACTTTCTGAAGGCACTGTACATGTAGTTCAAGATGACTGCTATCATATTACATATTGTGCCAGTTTCAGTTGTCTAGGATATGTGATATTGTGTAGATCAGTAAAGCCTATTCTATGACCCCTTTTATGGTAAGTATCAATCTTTGTCTTACCTGTCTCCAGGAAGATAATGTTACAATGCAAAGTATCATCACCTTTTATACAACCTCCGAATAAAGCCGCAACAACAATGGTTGACCAAAACATTATACTCTTTCATGTGGATAATACCTACCAGAAAACTAAAACAAACATGGAGCAACAAGCCAAAATAAATTCTTAATTTGCTATAAAAATGTAATTACTCCACCTTATCAATAAAAGCAACATATTCAATTTCATTATCATTAGCTGTGGTAGCCCTTTATTCCTAAAATATTAACACAACTGACCAATGTAGTTATTCAGACTGACCAGATTAGAGCCAACTGTAAGTCATTTGAATTTAAGAACAGTGTTGAATTCCCACACAATGTGAACACCACTGGGATTTCTGAACTGATACACTCCTGAAAAGCCTTTCAAGCCAGATAACTGTCAAAATAATTAAGCAGTCAATGATTTATCTTAACAGCAAAGAGATAAACCTCTTTGGGCGGACAAAGATACATCTTAGTGAGCCGAGTCAGAGTCTGGGGTTTAGAGACGATAAGGAACCTGTTCTGGCTTGGGGGAGAAAGTGAGAGGAAGCCTTTAATTCCACAGGCCTGACAAAGCATATCAATTTGTAAAAGCCAGAGGTCATTTGGCATTACCTCTCACCAGTCAGTCTGAACCTCTGTTAGCTAGCGGCTGGCACAGCTACAGTAACAACAACAAAGAGTCTGAACTGATTTTGATATGATATAACACAAAGAAGAGCAAACGACCCAAAGTGACGTGTGCACACAAAAACTTCCAACATTTAATTGTTTTGCCGATAGCAGCTACTTTTGATGAAGGATTTACTTGCAAAAATATCTTATATTGTAGGTGGTAGTCTTAGCTGAATGGACTTTCACATATTGTACAGTAAGTGGCTCTAGGTTAGAGTATCTTCTTTTCTCCCACCTCGCTGCAGAAAGGGGTTCTTCAGTTTCAACAATGACCCCTACTCATGTTCCATCTCGGACAGTGGAGAAGGGTGATAGTGTGTTCATGTTACTAGGACCAGGTTGTGGTAATATTAAGGAAATACATTGAATAAAAAGCATGAATGAATCCCAAGAGAAGTTAATACTTTTCCTTCTGTTTAATGTCAAAGTAACATATAGAGCCTTCAGAAAGTATTCACACCCCTTCACTTTTAGCTAATTTTGTTGTGTTACTGCCTGAATTTAAAATGGTTTAAATTTAGATTTTCAGTCACTGGCCTACACACTATACCCCATACTGTCAAAGTGGAATGACGTTTTTAGAAATGTTCACTAATGAATAAAACATGAAAAACTGAAATGTATTCAACCCCTTTGTTATGGCAAGTTCAGGAGTAAAAGATATGCTTAACAAGTCACATAATACGTTTCATAGACTCACTCTGTGCCCAATAATAGTATTTAACATGATTTTTGAATGACTACCTCATATCTGTACCCCACACATGCAATTATCTGTAAGGTTCCTCAGTCAAGCAGTGAATTTCAAACACAGATCAAATCACAAAGACCAGGGAGGTTTTCCAATGGTGCGCAAAGAAGGGCACCTCTTGGATAAAAAAGCAGACACTGAATATCGCTTTGTGTATGGTGGTTATTAATTACACTTTGGATGGTGAATCAATACACCCAGTCACTACAAAGATACAGGCGTCCTTCTTAACTCAGTTGCCGGAGAGGAAGGAAACCACTCAGGAATTTCACGAGGCCAATGGTGACTTTTAAACCGTTACAGGGTTAAATGGCTGTGATAGGAGAAAACTGAGGTAGGATGAACAACATTGTAGTTATGCCACAATACTAACCTAAATGACAGAGTGAAAATAAGGAAGCTTGTAATAGAATACAAATATTCCAAAACATACAGAATGTTTGCAATAAGGCAATAAAGTAAAACTTCAAAAAATGTGGCAAAGAAATTAACTTTATGTCCTGAAAACAAAGCTTAATGTTTGGGGCAAATCCAACACAACACAAGACATCACTGAGTACCACTCTTCATATTTTCAAGCATCGTGATGGCTGCATCATGTTATGGGTATGCTTGTCATCAGCAAGGACTAGGGAGTTAAGATAAAAATATAAAAAGAAACAGAATAGAGCTAAACATTGGCAAAATGCTAGAGGAAAGCCTGGTTTAGTCTGCTTTCCGACAGAAACTGGGAGAAAAATTCACCTTTCAGCAGAACAATAACCTTAAACACAAGGCTTACCAAGATGACATTGAATGTTTCTGAGTGGCCTCGTTACATTTGGACTTAAATTGTCTTGAAATGGCAAGACCTGAAAATGGCTGTCTAGAAATTATCAACAACCAACTTGATAGATTTTGAAGATATTTTTTAAGAATAATATGCAAATATTGTAATATCCAGGTGAGCAAACTCTTAGAGACTTACCCAGAAAGACTTACAGCTGTAATCACTGCCAAATGTGATTATAATATGTATTGACTCAGAGGTGTGAATACTTTGAAATATTTCTGTATTTCATTTTCAATAAATTAGCAAACATTTCAAAAAACATATTTTCACTTTGTCATTATGGGGTATTGTGTGTAGATAGGTGGAAATAAAATCTATTTACTACATTTGAATTTAGGCTGTGACACAAAAAAAATGCGGAATAAGTCAAGGGGTATGAATACTTTCTGAATGCACTGTAACTACCCTCTCAGAAAATATAGGACTACCTAATCTTACTGTCTCTGCAATACATTAGTGATCAAATGATTATCTTACATCTGTAGTCCCAATTCCCAGTTTATTTGATTTTACTCACAATTAACGTTTACGTAAATGAAGTTAGAGTTGGTTCAGCACAAAAAAATGTATGGATGCAATGACACAAAACAATTACAAAAGTCAAACAACAATTCCATCAAGCAAAAACTGTTTTAATTGTAGGTCAATTATTACAACCTTAACGCAAGTCATCATTTAATCTAAGTAATACTTCTAATAGCAAAACCAAGGCTTCCAGAAAGGCTCTGCCGCAGCTTCAAAACAAAATGTCAGCTTCCCTTTCACCTGCTCCCCTGGGAGGCCGCACTTTAAACTAAAGAAACGAGGCTTATAAAGAGAGCCAGTCCCATGTGCACACACATGAGTCAGTGTGTTCTCTCATGAGGCCGTATTAATTGAGTAGTCATTTGTTTCATTCTTTACAATTTTCTCTCCTCCAAAATGGTAGTGTAATTAGACCAGCTGACCTGGTTCTGAAGGCACTGTACATGAACATTGATGAAATAATCCTGTAGGTCAGTGCATTGTGATCTCGTACTGTATGAGCACATTAGCGTCATAAGAATGTAAAGGTTAGAAGGGTATTGTTGAGACAAAAACAAATTTGGACATCAAAGTATTGTTTGAGTTTCGTTGCTTACTTCATGAAATATCATATTAGCATGTCAAGGGAACCTATCTGTTAAAGCAATGCCACAAAGGAACTAGGCCATTGTCTGTTTCATTTCTGAAGACTTAAGGTGTCTTGTGTTTCATGAATTGCCACAAGGTAGGTGTAACCATCAAAACAATGCAATTATTTCAATACACGGAGCGGCTTTGACCTTGTTTCTGTCCAATCCCAAGAAGGAGACCTGGCTATAAAAGCAACTCCATACATCTCAATAGAATCAAAAAGCAGGAGACAAACAGCAAAGGACACATTTTAATGTCCCAGTCAAGATATGAACACAGCAAGGAATGCAAAAATGCAGCTTCTCAGCTTTTTCGTTTTGGCAATAATGGTCGCAAAGAGCAGTCAACTACAATTAAGTGACTGTGGGTTGAATTTAAGACGCCCAGCATACACTGATATCTCAGTAACTTGCGGCACCAAATCTATTGGTCTGGCTATCCTCATCTGCCCTGCCATTTACACTGGTTACAACGAGTCCCTGCTTATCCTCAACAACATCATGAATGACCCAGCCTGCAAGGGAACCGTGGATAGAAATGTGACTCCACCGGTCTTGAGGTTTGACTTACCCCTCAACACGACCAATTCTTGTGGCAGCCTCTTCAGGACAACCAGCGCTCCAGGCACAGGGATATTTTCTGACTTCTCCAACATCCAGACAGTCAACATCAGCGGTGTGGTCAAATCATATGATCCCACCACAGGGACAGTCACTTACAACACTGAGTTGAAGTATTATTACTCCTGTGCCTATCCCCTAGAGTACCTGATCAACAACACCCTAATTGATGTGTCAGCATCCTCCATTGCAGTGAAGGACAACAATGGTAGTTTCATCAGCACTTTGAGACTTGAACTCTTCAGTGATGTCAACTACACTACTCCCATGGTCATTCCGAAACTGGGTCTTGAGCTGAGAACCAAAGTCTATGCACAAGTCAAGGCCACCAACCTGACCTCCCAGTACAATGTGCTCCTGGACCGATGCTACGCCTCCATTTCTCCTCTACCCACTAACTCCACTTTCTTCAACCTGTTTGTCCCTTGCAACAAGGAGCAGATGACCACCATGCATGAGAACGGGAATAGTCATAATGCCCGCTTCTCCTTCCCAGCCTTCCGCTTCATCGAACAGCAGAATGAGACCGTTTCCACCTACTTCCTCCACTGCATCACCCGTCTCTGTGAGAAGAGCACCTGCAGTACCTTCATGCAATGTAACAAAAGGAGGAGAAGGAGTGCTGTTCCTGCTCCCGAAGTTGGAGTGACAGAGTACAAAACCCTCACCTCCCCTCCCATTACCACTAAAGCAGAGAGCATTGTAGCTTCAAAAGAACAACTCATGGGCAGCAACAACTCTAACTCCACTTCAGGTCTTGCGGTGACAGTGGGCTTCCTGGCCTTCGCCTGCATCATCGCCATTGTGATAGCAGCGGTCTTCTACAAGAGGCTCAACCATTAAAGGGGAGACTGCTCTGCTTGCACCAGCTCACAGTAGTGCTTCTGTCTGCTTGTCTCACAACTCCGGTAGAGGACTGACTTATTCATATTGGTTTACTTTTGGCCTAGAGCAGAAACTTTGTTTTGTAGATGTACTTTAGAATAATCTGCCAGACATCAGCAATTATTTTGTGTACATACACTGTAAATAAATCCTGTTGTTTTTATAGTAACTTACTGGCAGTCAGTTTACAGTAATGTACTTTTAAACCAAAGTTTCTTTGGAATTTACTGTACCATACCGTACCTTATTTTACAGTAATTTACAGGTAACTAGCAAAAACATCAGGATTTTTTTTTTACAGTGTACTTAAAACATTTAGAGAAAATGTATATTTTGGAAAAGTTGATGTGAAGGGACTGACAGTTTATCTCATGCATAGCTCGTTTATTAGTGCTTAAGTTTTGCAAATGCATACATGCGCTTTATAATAAAAAAAAGTTAAAGAAACAAAATAGTAGTATGTAGATAGGATAACAGAATGCATAAATCCCTTGATAAGATCTGGAGAACAAGGTGTTTTAATGATTTTAGAACAATGCCATCTCAGAAAAGTATAATCCTGAAATTAATTGTCTGTCACAAAATGTTCAAATGTATTCAGAGAACAGACTTTGTGTGGAGTATTTCTAAAGTGAACTAACAGTACCCTTCAAAGTATTGTTTTTGTTATTTATTCAATTGATCTAACTTCTTTATCCTAATAAAAATATTGCCACCTGCCGATCTATATCAAAATGGCCTGAGTCCAGAATTTGTATTCACTACCACATTCCTATGAATTTAACATTAAGACATCATTTTTCATGTCAATCCACAATATGTCCACACTCATAACATAACAGAGGTCATCTTGCTCACAATTGGTATTTTATGTATTAATTCAAATGATGTACATAGTTTAAAGTGAATATCCATCAGACATCTGTATTGTTTAGAGTAGACAATACATCCCAAATTTAAGGCCCTATAGCCCACTTCTAACACCAACATAATACATTCAGGGCAACAAACTACATGTATTCATTTACCCACATGTACTGTACTGCAGAAAATATTATAAGTGACTACATTGTCCTTAAATCACCACAGAAGTAGGCACAATGTGAGTATTAGCAACACTGGCAAAGATCACAAGAGTAGACTAGACCCGGTGGGTGCTATAATTTGCTAGATAATGCATCACAAACATCTCAACTAGCCAGTTGAGTTGCCCAATTAGGGTAAACTCATTTTGTATTAGAATTTCCCTAGACTTTTTAAATAATAAATATATATATACATTAATGAACATTATGTCTGCTTCAGTTACTTATAATGGAGGACAAGCCTAGTTAGATGAGGACTGATATCAAATATTAATAAAATATGATACATTTGTGTGCAACTCATCCACCTGCTAAAGCATATTATTCAAGAATGCCTAAAATTATAAAGCAAAAACATTTTATAAATTTAATAATTCCAAAATTATGTTTTGAAGGTCAACAACATTTTACATTTGTACTGATAATGCTTAATGTGCTTAATGCTTAATAGTGATTAATGAGGTTTGGTTTTGCTAATGTTCACTTCCTGGTTTTCAACCATCTTTGAATGTCTGTTTAAAAAAATACTGGATTCTCATAATGAAAACCACATGGACATTTAGCTAATTTGCATTGGTTGAGATGATAAAATATGCCAAACAAAATCCATATGTTTCATTTCATTTAAAATTGGTTGTAAAAATTTGCTCAAATACCCAATTGAGCTGCTGCTAAATTGCTACATTGCTAATTTGTTTAATAATTTGATGAAATGTTGTTATTAAATGTAACTTATTACTGACATGCTTAGTATTGACATGTTGAATGCACTGAGCTGTTTAAACTACTAGCACACAGCTCAGACACCCATGCATTCCCCACAAGACATGTCACCAGATTTCTCTTCACATTCCCCAAGTACAGAACAGACTATGGGAGGCTCACAGTACTACATAGAGCCATGACTACATGGAACTCTATTCCATATCAGGTAACTGATGCAAGCACTAGAATAAAAAAAAGTACAAAATAAAATACACCATATGGAACAGCAGGGACTGTGAAGAGACACACACACACACACACACACACACACACACACACACACACACAGGCACAGACACACCCAAAAGTATGTGGACACCTGCTTGTCGAACATCTTATTCCAAAATCATGGGCATTAACATGGAGTTGGTCGGCCCCTTTGCTGCTACAACAGCCTCTACTCTTCTGGGAAGACTTTCCACTAGATGTTGGAACATTGCTGCAGGGACTTCCATTCAGCCACAAGAGCATTAGTGAGGTCTGGCACTGATGCTGGTCGATTATGCCTGGCTCGCAGTCGGCATTCCAATTCATCCCAAAGGTGGTGTTGGGGTTGAGGTCAGGGCTCTATGGAGGCCAGTCACGTTCTTCCACACCGATCTCAACAAACCATTTCTGTATGGATCTCACTTTTTGCATGGGGGAATTGTCATGCTGAAACAGGAAAGGGCCTTCCCCAAACTGTTGCCACAAAGTTGGAAGCACTGAATCATCTAGAATGTCATTGTATGCTCTAGCGTCAAGATTTACCTTCACAGGAACTAAGGGGCCTATCCCGAAACATGAAAAAGAGCCCCAGAACATTATACTGAACCAAGCTTTACAGATGGCACTATGCATTGGGGCAGGTAGCGTTCTCCTGGCATCCACCAAACCCAGATTTTACGTCAGACTGCCAGATTGATCACTCCAAAAACGTGTTTCCACTGCTCCAGAATCGAATGGCGGCGAGATTTAGCTGCAGAGGCAGCAGCTAATGGTGATGCTTAATAAATACAAATACATTACATTTGTTACAAGTTGTTTCAGGTGTGTGTGTGTGGGCATATGGGGGTGGGAATGTGTAACCATATAAATATGATTATGATGTGTGAAATGAATAACTAATCCACAAAAACATTACACATTTAGAGTATACAAAAAAAAGTATATTTTTATGGCTTTTGTAATTCAGGATCCAAGATTTGGACCTAATAGTGTGTATGAGCAACTTCAATGTGATTAATTACAGACTACATAAACTGGTACAACAATCCCAAGAGATCAATCAACTAACTGCCAAAGCAGAATGCATAAGACTTACATTTAAAAAATTATAAATTTTGCAGATGCCCTTATCCATTAATTGATTCATCTATTAATTGGAAATATGTCTATCAGCTCTTGGCAACACAATAAGTTTTTGCAAAGCTAAGGGTCAGTATTAGTTCACACAACACTATTTTAATTAAACTTACATTGAACTAAATGTGTTGGATAAGTGAAGTATTACATGTCAGGCAAACATTTCCCCAAGTCTAAGTATAGTTATCTTTCTGACTTTGAAATGTTTTACTGAATTTAAAGGCCCAGTGCAGTCAAAAACTAGATATTCCTGTGTTTATATTTATTTCCACACGAGGTGGGAATAATACTATGAAATTGTGAAAATTATGATAAAGCCTTTTTGGTGTAAAAGCCGTTTGAAAAGATCGCCTGATATTTCTGCCTGTTTTGGTGGGATGGACTTTTGGACTGCCTGGTGACATCACCAGACGGAAATGAGTTAATAAAGTAGTTGTACAAGAGAGGGCATGCTAAACTACTTTTTTTAGCACGGCTGTGCTGCGGTCATAGGTATGAGGACGTTACTAATGAAATAAAACACTTTATTTTTAATAAATGTATTCATAGGCTACTATTTCATCCCTTAACTAAAATATAGGTCTAGTCCTGACACATCTATGGTTGCTAGCCAAGCCTGCTGGCCGTTCAGTCTATCGGTTAGGTTGCCAGAGACGCGACCCAGTCGTTTGTTCTGTCTATGGACCAGTTGTTAATTCTAAATGTTCAGTTGCCTTGCTGGCTTACATAGTCAGGTCAAACAGTGCAGCTAGAATAACAGCAAAGCAGCTGCATGTGCGTTTGTTTAAGCTGTTTGGGATACATCCATAACAATGAGCTAATGGTGGCAATTTTGCCTGGAATAGAAAACGTGTTCTCTCGTCAGGACACTGTTCTTAGGAGCTAGTCAACTAACGTTACCCAGCAAACGCAGTCACTTAAAACTGAGGATGATAAGACAGCAAACTAGCTACATTTCATGCCAATTGACCTGTTTTTCTATTGACATTTCTTTGTATATATCCATAAAAATTATGCTGATTCATGATTTTGATTGGTTGAGGAAAGATGTCCGTTCATTCAATCGGTGAGGTTGCCAGAGAAGAGACCCAGTCGTGAAGTCTTTTTGCTCTATATCTGTGGACGTGACCCAGTCGCTCGTTCTAAACGTTCCATTGCCATGCTGGCTGGCAACGCTCTTGTCCCTTGCTAGCTAGCCAACCACGGCTAACACAGTCACGTCAAACCATGCAGCTAGAATAACAAACAGCACAGTAGCTGCATTTAATTTAGTTTGACCTGTTTTTATATTGACATTTCTTTGTATATATACATAAAAATTAGGATACAATTTTAATTGAAAACAATCACAGTAAGGTACATAATTGTGACCCAGAAATTATGATTTTCAGATAAAAACAGCTTCATTGGACATTTAAAGGGCGTTTGTCCTACATTTATGAATGTGCTAATGAAAACAAATTCACAATACAGGTAATTTCAATATAGATCTGCTGGTGTTTTTTTTAAACATAAATTAGTGAGACAAAGAACAATAAATTACAAAAATAATAAATTGAAAGGTACAGTGAGTTCAATTTCAATTGTTCAAATGTTGTGACATAATTCAGGGTTATCAGTTTAGTTTGATGGGAGGAAAATGTTTTAGACATTGTATGTTTTTATGTTCTACATATTCTCAAGATCTGTTGAAGCATTGTTGTTATCCTACATTACAATCCTACATATAACAATGTTCCTGTTACTTTCCTTTTGTTTTCTATTCCTAAAACGACTTAACATGAATCTCTCTCTGGCCAACGGTAAACAAAATGAAAGAAGAAAAACAAAAAAGAAGACCAGTCCACCAGAGTATTGAAACGAGCTAACTCTCTATTTAAAGGAACGGTGTCGCCCGGGCTTTTGTGAGTGGTGCTTTAATGGTTGAGTCTCTATTTAAAGGAATGGTGTCACCCAGGCTTCTGTGAGTGGTGCTTTAACGGTCGAATCTCCTGTAGGAGACGGCTGCCGTAATAATGACGATGATGCAGGCGAAGGCCAGGATACACACTGCGACATGAAGACTTGTAGAAGTGTCTGTTGTTGCTGGCAGTCTGCTGTTCTTTTAATGCCACAATGCTCTCTGCATCAAAAGAACAACACTTGTTCTAGTTGACTGCTCTTTGCGACCATCATGGCCTAAAGAAAAACGCTAAGGAGATGCATTTTCGCATTCCTTGCTGTGTTCATATCTTGACTGGGGCACTAAAATGTGTCCTGCTTTTCAATTCTATTGGGATGTAGAGACATACTTTTACAGACAGGGCTTCTTGGGATTAGACATAAACAAGGCCAAAGCCGCTCTGTGTATTGAAACAATTCCATTGTGTAGAGGGTGCCACTAGGGATATTGATGAAACCAACACACCCTCTTGAGTATTCAGAAATTGAGAAAAACAATGGCCTATGGAAAGCTGACAAATCTAATCTATACATTTCCCATAACAAGGTAATCATGGAGCACTTTTAATAGTTTCAGTCCTAGATGATACCCTAACAATTACTAACTGTAACCATGAGGACTTTACAATGATTATTTATCAGGTCTTAGGTCTTACGTAACTACATCTCAGACAACATGTTTATCTTTATTCATCCATGTACAGTAGTCCCATGGAGATGGAAATCTATTTTACAAAGGACCCCTAACCAATAACCAGCACACAAACAACTATACAGTATGAATTACATCAGAATTTAGAATACAAAGTAACAACTATCAAACAAAAAGGTCAATGATAATTTACGGTGCCTTGGGAAAGTATTCAGACCCCTAGACTTTTTCCACATTTTGTTATATTACAGCCTTATTCTAAAATATATATATATATATACAGCCCCAATCAGGCCTTTATGGTAGAGTGGCCAGACAGAAGCCACTCCTCAGTAAAAGGCGTATAACAGCCCGCTTGGAGTTTGCCAAAAGGCACTTAAAGACTCTCAGACCATGAGAAACAAGATTCTCTGCTCTGATGAAACCAAGATCACATCTGGAGGAAACCAGACACCATCCCTACGGTGAAGCATGGTGGAGGCAGCATCATGCTGTGGGAATTTTGTTCAGCGGCAGGGAGTGAGAGACTCGTCAGGATCGAGGCAAAGATGAACGGAGCAAAGTACAGAGAGATCCTTGATGAAAACCTGCTCCAAAGTGCTCAGGATCTCAGACTGGGGCGAAAGTTAATCCTCTAACAGAACAATGACCCTAAGATCACAGCCAAGACAATGCAGGAGTGGCTTCAGGACAAGTCTCTGAATGTTCTTGAGTGGCCCAGCCAGAACCTGGACTTGAACCCGATCGAATATCTCTGAAAATAGCTGTGCACCGACGCTCTCCATCCAACCTCACAGCACTTGAAAGGATCTGCAGAGAAGAATGGGAGAAACTCCTCAAATACTGGTGTGCCAAGCTTGTAGCGTCATACTCAAGAAGAATTGATGCTGAAATTGCTGCCAAATGTGCTTCAACAAAGTTCTGAGTAAGGGGTCTGAATGCTTACGTAAATGTGATACTTGTCATTATGGGGTCTTGTGTGTGTATATTTATGAGGGGGAAAAACTATTTAATAAATTTTCGAATAAGGCTGTAATGTAACAAAATATGGAAAAGTCAAGGGGTCTGATTAATTTGATTTCACAGGGCGAGTCAGTTAAGAATAAATTCTTATTTACAATGACAGCCTACCTGGGAACAGTGGGACAACTGCCTTGTTCATGGGCAGAACTACAGTTTTTTACCTTTTCAGCTCGGGGATTCAATCCAGCAACCTCTTGGTTATTGGCCCAACACTCTAACAACTAGGCTACCTGCCGCCCCAATACTTGAATAAATTATTTCCGAAGGCACTGTATATACATTCAAAATGTACAAAACATTAAAAACACCCTCCTACTATTGAGTTGCAACCCCTGTTTTGCCCTCAGACCAGCCTCAATTCAACAGGGCTTGGACAACAAGGTGTTGAAAGCATTCCACAGGGATGCTGGCCCATGTCGACTCCAATGCTTCCCTTGGTTGTGTCAAGTTGGCTGGATATCTTTTGGGTGGTGGTCCATTCTTGATACACACAGGAAATTGTTGAATGTGAAAAACCCAGCAGCGTTGCAGTTCTTGACACAAACCACCTCATTCAAGGGCACTTAAATCTTTTGTCTTGCACATTCATCCTCTGAATGGCACACATACACAATCCATGTCTCAATTGTTTCAAGGCTTAAAAATCCTTCTTTAACCTGCTCCCCTTCATCTTCATCAACTGTCAGAGCAGCTTACCGATCACTGTACCTGTACACAGCCAATCTGTAAATAGCACACCCAACTACCTCATCCCCATATTGTTATTTATCTTCTTGCTCTTTTGTACCCAAGTATCTCTACTTGCACATCATCATCTGCACATTTATCACTCCAGTGTTAAGGCTAAATTGTAATTATTTCGCTTCTATGGCCTATTTATTGCCATACACCTCCCTACTCTTCTACATTTGCACACACTGTACATAGATTGTTCTATTGTGTTTTTGACTGTACGTTTGTTTATGTGTAACTCTATGTTGTTGTTGTTTTTGTCGCACTGCTTTGCTTAATCTTGGCCAGGTCGCAGTTGTAAATGAGAACTTGTTCTCAACTGGCCTACCTGGTTAAATAAAGTTGAAATAAAAATTGTTTAAAAATCTATACTGAAGTGCATCTAAAAGTGACATCAATAAGGGATCAAAGCTTTCAGCTGGATTCACCTGGTCAGTCTATGTCCTGGAAAGAAGAGGTGTTCATAATGTTTTTTGTATTATTGGCCCATCCCTTCTCTTCGGGGGACAAAAGTAACTTTGTTTAACATTTTTGTTTTTTACAGGCATTTTGCTACATGTACATTACTAATACATTTCACATACATGGTACACAGTATACATAGTATTACATGACACATAAAACGGTACTCAGACATATCCAGAATACATGATATATGTATGTACGTATGTGTTTTTGGTCCTAACTATTACAGATCATGATCTTTAAATCCCAGCCCTCAGTCACTCTGTCTCAGCCCATCCCACCTATCTCCATAGCCCATCCCACCTATCTCCGTAGCCCATCCCACCTATCTCCGTAGCCTCTCCCACCTATCTTTGTAGCCCAGCCCGTCCCATGGACCACCCTTTCTTGATTTGCTTGTGCCATATATTTTTCAACTGTGCTGTGACGTCTTACATGAATTCTGAACTTTTCTAATCTCATAGTATCCACAGATTCTAAATTAAATATTATTTTTGATGAGACTATTATTATCTTGTTAATTGATTGGCTTGATTCCAAATATATAATATACAGTACCAGTCAAAAGTTTGTATACACCTACCCATTCCAAGGTTTTTCTTTATTTTTACTATTTTCTACATTGTAGAATAATAGTGAAGATGTCAAAACTATGAAACAACACATATGGAATCATGTAGTAACCAAAAAAGCGTTAAACAAATCAATATATATTTGATATTCTTCAAAGTGGCCACGCTTTGCTTTGATGACAGCTTTGCTGACTCTTGACATTTCCTCAACCAGCTTCATGCATTTCAATTAATTAACAAGTGTGCCTTGTTAAAAGTTCATTTGTGGAATTTATTTCCTTCTTAATGCGCTTGAGCCAACCAGTTGTGTTGTGACAAGGTAGGGGTGGTATACAGATGATAGTTCATATTATGGTAAGAACAGCTCAAATAAGCTAAGACAAATGACAATCCATCATTACTTTTAGACATGAAGGTAGGTCAATACAGAACATATCAAGAACTTTGAACGTTTCTTCAAGTGCAGCCGCAAAAACCATCAAGCGCTATGATGAAACTGGCTCTCATGAGGACCGCCACAGGAAAGGAAGACCCAGAGTTACCTTTGTTGCAGAGGATAAGTTCATAAGAGTTACCAGACTCAGAAATTGCTGCCCAAATAAATGCTTCAGAGTTTAAGTAAAAGACACATCTCAACATCAACAGCTCAGAGGAGACTGCATGAATCAGGCCTTCATGGTCGAATTGCTGCAAATAAACCACTACTAAAGGACACCAATAAGAAGAAGAGACTTGCTTGGGCCAAAAAACTCAAGCCTAATGTTTACATTATACATTATATAACATTATAAAATGTTTACATACCCTACATTACTCATCTCATATGTATATACTGTACCCTATACCATCTACTGCATCTTGCCATCTTTATGTAATACATGTATCACTAGCCACTTTAAACAATGCCACTTTTATATGTTTACATACCCGACATTACTCATCTCATATGTATATACTGTACTCGATACCATCTACCACATCTTGCCTATGCCGTTCTGTACCATCACTCATTCATATATATTTATGTACATATTCTTCATCCCTTTACACTTGTGTGTATTAGGAAGTTGTTGTGAAATAGTTAGATTAGATTACTCGTTGGTTATTACTGCGTTGTCGGAACTAGAAGCACAAGCATTTCGCTACACTCGCATTAACATCTGCTAACCATGTGTATGTGACAAATAACATTTGATTTGATTTGAATCTGTCCTTTAGTTTGAGTTCAAATTTGAGATTTTTGGTTCCAACCACATTGTCTTTGTGAGACGTAGAGTAGATGAACGGATGAGCTCTGCATGTGTGGTTCCCATCATGATGCATGGAGGAGGAGGTGTGATGGTGTGGGGGTGCTTTGCTGGTGACACTGTCAGTGATTTATTTAGAATTCAAGGCACTCTTAACGAGCATAGCATCCACAGAAATCTGCAATACGCCATCCCGTCTGGTTTGCACTTAGTGGAACTATCATATGTTTTTCAACAGGACAATGACCCAACACAGCTCCAGGCCATGTAAGGGCTATTTGACCAAGAAGGAGAGTGATGGAGTGATGCATCAGATGACCTGGCCTCCATAGTCACCCAACTTCAACCCAATTCATATGTGGGATCTCCTTAAAGACTGGAAAAGCATTCCAGGTGAAGCTGGTTGAGAGAATGCCAAGAGTGTGCAAAGCTGTCATCAAGGCAAAGGGTGGCTACTTTAAAGAATCTAAAATCAAAAATATATTTTGATTTGTTTAATTAACACTTTCTAAGATTGAAAAGTGCATTTTCCCCAATATTCCATCCAGTTTGATTAATTTTTTAATAATATATTACACTTGATCTTTCTTGAAGGAGTTCCTCCATTTGTTTTTGTTTTTCCTCTAACATATTCTGTGGCCCTATGCATCTGTTTTTATTGCTATCTATCTGTACTGTTAGTCCCTCTATTTCCTTTCTTAATATTGATTCTTTGAATTGCATGGCCCCTAACGGCACATTTAAAAGTGTCCCATACAATTATGGGGATCTGCTGTATCTGCTGTATTTTCAATCAAAGGCTTTGCACACCTCAGTTTTTATTATTTATAATGCACATTTTAAAATCACACAAAGTGATATTGTTAAAAAATATAATGAGAAAGAAAAGAAAGAGTTCTACTTCTGTAACACAGCATAACAAAACATGGTTCTATAACCAGAGGATGGGTTGGGCATTTTGTAAAGCAGAAGGTAATTAGAACAGCGATGGAAAGTACGCCTAGAGAACATACGTTCCACTGGGATTATTTTTTTGGGGGGCCCAAAAGGTTGCCCCCATTGCTTCCATTGACCTTTGCTTAGCTTTCACATGCGCGTTAAGTATTGGGCTCAGAGTCAAGACAATAATAACTGTAAATTATCTTACAAACAAAGCAGTTGACCTTTCCTTTGTCAAATCATAATTATAGGTGAACGATATTCTGGGCCATCGTGTGCTCTCTTATGACCACATTTGGGTCATGTGAAAGGCCAACAGGGTATTGTTGGGAGTCAAAATGAGGCCGTCAAAGGTTGCGTTTTCAAAGGAGTCAACACTTACTCCTTGAAACATCATATTAGCAGGCCAATGGAATCTATTTTTTAAGAACATTCACAAAAGAAACATGCCATTGTCTCTGCTTCATTTCTGAACTAAAAGGTGTGTTGGGTTTCATGAATTGCCTTTAGGTAAGGTGCGTGGCACCCTCAACACAATGGAAATGTTTGAATAGGCAGAGCGACATTGACCTTGTTTCTGTCCAATCCCAAGAAGGAGACCTGGCTATAAAAGCAACTCCATACATCTCAATAGAATCAAAAAGCTGGAAACAAGCCAACAAAGGACACATTTTAATGTCCCAGTCAAGATATGAACACTGCAAGGAATGCAAAAATGCATCTTCTCAGCTTTTTTCTTTTGGCAATGATGGTCGCAAAGAGCATTCAACTACAATTAAGTGACTGTGGGTTGAATATAAGACGCCCAGCATACACTGATATCTCAGTAACTTGCGGCACCAAATCTATTGGTCTGGCTATCCTCATCTGCCCTGCCATTTACACTGGTTACAACGAGTCCCTGCTTATCCTCAACAACATCATGAATGACCCAGCCTGCAAGGGAACTCTGGATGAAAGTGTGACTCCCCCGATCGTGAGGTTTGAATTCCCCATCAACACGACCAATTCTTGTGGCAGCCTCTTCAGGACAACCAGCGCTCCAGGCACAGGGATATTTTCCGACTTCTCCAACATCCAGACAGTCAACATCAGCGGTGTGGTCCGATCATATGATCCCACCACAGGGACAGTCACTTACAACACTGAGTTGAAGTATTATTACTCCTGTGCCTATCCCCTAGAGTACCTGATCAACAACACCCAGATTGATACGTCGGCATCCTCCATTGCAGTGAAGGACAACAATGGTAGTTTCATCAGCACTTTGAGCATGAATCTCTTCAGTGATGTCAATTTCACTTTACCCTTGGTCATTCCAGAACAGGGTCTTGACCTGAGGACTGAAGTCTTTGCCCAAGTCAAGGCCACCAACCTGACCTCCCAGTACAATGTGCTTCTGGACCGATGCTACGCCTCCATTTCTCCTCTACCCACTAACTCCACTTTCTTCAACCTGTTTGTCCCTTGCAACACTGACCTACTAACCGTCATCCATGAGAATGGAAAGAGTCAACGCTCCCGCTTCTCCTTCCTGGCCTTCCGCTTCATGAAGCAGCAGAATGAGATGAAGTCCACCTACTTCCTCCACTGCATCACCCGTCTTTGTGAGAAGAGCACCTGCAGTACGTTCATGCAATGTAACAGCAGGAGGAGAAGGGGTGTTGTTCCTGCTACCGAAGATGCAGCAACAGAGTCCAAAACCATCAGTTCCCCTCCTATCACCATCAGAGCAGAGAGCATTGTGGCATTAAAAGAACAGCAGACTGCCAGCAAGAACTCAGACACTTCTACAGGTCTTGGGGTGGCAGTGTGTATCCTGGCCTTCGCCTGCATCATTATTATTATTATGGCAGCCATTTTCTACAGGAGACTGAACCACTGTCCCTTTAAATAGTGTGTCCACCTGCTGGTCTCACTACTGTGCAAGAGGACTGATCTCAGCTTATCATAACTTTTTCACATTTGTTTACATTTGGCAATAGCAAGATCTTGTTGTTACTAAAGAATGAAAAATGCGTTTAAGTGAAGAGACTATTAAAGGCTTAGCATGAGTACCAAGTCATACGCAGGTAATGTAACCCTGGTGCTTTAATCCCTTGATAAGAGCTTGAGAATGGAGGAGCATGTACAATTATCATTTTTTTAACAGAGAACCATTCTACTAAATTGATCATACTGAAATGAAATGTATCTGTTTGTCACAAAAATAACTCATTTGAAAATAAACCTTTGGGTATTATGTTTTAAATGTATCGTATTGCTTTATGCTAATAAAACATTACCACCACCACATCTTTATCAACATCGCCAGCGTCCAGAATTACAGTGTATTCATTGACACATTTATGTTAAGTAAAGATTGAGACATCACCTTTAAAGCTAGAATCTGCAGTTGAAACAATAACAAAGAGTACACCCCTCCTCTGTTTTTGTGAAAATCTGAGGGATGGGCCTGGTTGAAACGTAACCACTAAAATTCATAGAGCTATGGATGCAAAGATTGACCATCCATGATATCACAATTCTAGTTGTATCCATGTTTCGAGGCTGTAGTGTTTGTTTACATTTGCATTGTTCACAAGCATTGGAGTAACACAAACTTATATTGTGGTTCTGGTGGGGTATGACAGATGAACTAAAGGCATTTCTAGGTTATATCTTCAAGAATCAATGGGCATATACAGATGTAAGATCTTAATTTGATCACTCTGTTGCTGAGAATTTTCCTGCAACGCAGGAAACACATTTGTAGTGTATTCAAGGTTTAGAAAATAATTCAAAAGTTTGTAATTTCCCATTTAAAATGTCATTTCCCAAAAATGTGTCAACCCCTACAACAAATGTTCATGAATTATAATTTCACATAGGATCTTAAATTGACCCAATTTGCTAAAGCAGGAAAAAATATATTTTACCTTTTTATTTAACTAGGCAAGTCAGTTAAGAATAAATTATTTTCAATGATGGCCTAGGAACAGTGGGTTAACTGTCTTGTTCAGGTGCAGAAAGACGGATGTTTACCTTGTCAGCTCGGGGATTCAATCTTGCAACCTTTCGGTTACTAGTCCAACACTCTAACCACAAGGCTACCCTGCCGTGCAACAAAAGGAAATAACCATGCAGCAACATTTTTTGTAGGGGGTTGATACTTTTGTTAAGGCACATTAAGTGGAACTTATGCAGGAAAATTCTCAGCAACTAAAGCGTGAACAAATTAATAATTCACATTGTCATTTAGCAGATTCCCTTATCCAGAGCAACTTTAATGCATTCATCTTACGATAGCTAGGTGGGACAACCACATCATACTGAGGAAAAGTGTACTTACATATAGTAGGTACACTTTTCCTCAGTAAAGTAGTTAAAGTCAGAGCTAGAAAAGGACTACCTGGCATGATGACTCCTTGCTGTCCCCAGTCCACCTGGCCGTGCTGCTGCTCCAGTTTAAACTGTTCTGCCTGCGGCTATGGAACCCTGACCTGTTCACCGGATGTGCTACCTGTCCCAGACCTGCTGTTTTCAACTCTCTAGAGACAGCAGGAGCAGTAGAGATACTCTTAATGATCGGCTATGAAAAGCCAACTGACATTTACTCCTGAGGTGCTGACTTGCTGCACCCTCGACAACCACTGTGATTATTATTATTTGACCATGCTGGTCATTTATGAACATTTAAACATCTTAGCCATGTTCTGTTATAATCTCCACCCGGCACAGCCAGAAGAGGACTGGCCATCCCTCATAACCTGGTTCCTCTCTAGGTTTCTTCCTAGGTTTTGGCCTTTCTAGGGAGTTTTTCCCTAGCCATCGTGCTTCTACACCTGCATTGCTTGCTGTTTGGGGTTTTAGGCAGGGTTTCTGTCAAGCACTTTGAGATATCAGCTGATCTAAGAAGGGCTATATAAATAAATTTGGTCAGGGATGAGTTAGAGGGAAGTGAAGAATGGGAGAAGGTCTAAAGAGGTGGTGGGGAGAAGGGAATGGGGTCAAGAGGACAGCCAGACCTCCCTAATCACAGGATTTCATCTAAAGAGAGAGGTGAGAGAAAGAGGTTAAGGCGTAGGATAGTGAATAAGAAGCAAATGTAGTCAACCTTTTCAAAGTGGTTGGCAAAGTCATCCGCAGAGAGGGAGGATTAAGTAAGAAGGAGAAGGTGGAAAATAGTTTAAGGGTTAGAGGCACGAGTTAAAATTTAGAATGATAGAAAGTGGCTTTAGCAACAGATCCATAGGAAGAGAAGGTAGAGGGAGTGAAAGGATGATAGGTCCTGTGGAAGTTTAGATTTCCTCCATTTCTGCTCAGCTGCCCATAGTGTTATTCTGTAAATGCACCAGAAACGGAGCAGGAGGGGAGGGCCGAGGCGACCGGGAGGAAAGGGGACAGTGTGAGTCATAAGACCCGGAAAAGGAGGAGAGTGGGGCCGAAGAGGCAGAATCAGGAGACAGGAGGGAGAAGGCTTTAGCAGAAGGGAGAGATGATAGGAGAGAAGGAGAGAGAGCGGAGGTTGAAACAGCACATGCTCATCTGGGTAGAGGCTGACTTGCTAAAGTTGGAGGAAAGGGAGACAGAAACAGAAACAAAGTGGTGATCAGAGACCTGGAGGGAGTAAGCAGTGAGATCAGCAGGCGGACAGCCTCTACTGAAGATGAGGTAAAGTGTATTGCCTGCCTTGAGAGTTGGAGGGGCTTGGGAAAGGGTGAGGTCAAACGAGTCAAGAGGAAAGAGAATTGGAAAGAAATTAATCGAAGGCAGATCTCGGGAGGTTGAAGTTGCCAAGTACAAAGAGCGGTGAGTCATCAGGAAATGAGCTTATCGAGGTATCAAGCTCAGTGAGGAACTCTCCAAGGGCAACCGGTTGGCAATAGATGACAATATTAACCTTGAGTGGACAAGTGACCGCATAGAAAAAGTCAAGGGACTGATAGGCAGCATAGGCTGAAATGAACTTGGCATTCTTGACCACAGATTGGCAGTTCCGAACATTGCCAGAGACCTGGACTTCCACATGGGCTGCGTCTGTAAAACACACATAGTTGCAAAAGCTACAAAAGAGCAAAATTAGATCATTAGAAAAGAACTAGGTAAGAGTGGTGTGGCACCTTCCTCGAAGAACAAGGCCGACGAAACCTTCACTGTCACAGGTGCTGCTGAGAAACCAGGGTAGACTGAAGTACTAACACTAATTGCTAATTTCCTAGCAGAGGTGAAGAGCATATTTTCCTGTACTAATTGCTGATTGCCTAGGAGAGGAGTATCCCCTCCCCCTCCAATACAGTTTATTGATCGCTGTCTCTTGATTTTGGTTGATGTGTCAACAATCATCTGAAAGTTATGAGCAGTCAGCAGTTCACACACCAACTAGGCTACTGGGAAGACATGCAACACTTAAAGTAGATGGCCCTAGCTATTTCCTATTGCTGCGTGATTATTTTCCTGCTGTAGCAAACTGGCTCAAATTAAGATCCTACATTGGTAATATTATTTTATAAGTTCACAAATGAATGTAGTGACTAAGGATTCTTACTTTAACATCAATCAACAATATGTCCACACTCACAACATAAGAGGTCAACTTGCTGATACAGTATGAGGTGTTTTTAAGACACAAATTACATCCCATTCAAACATCAAATTTAACTGATGTTTATTTATTTGATCAAATCAAATCAACAGTTATTTGTCACATACAAATATTTAGCAGATGTTATTGCAGGTGTAGCGAAATGCGTGTGTGTCTAGCTCCAACAGTGCAGTAATATCTAACAATTCACAACAACACACAATACACACAGCCTAGAAGTAAAATAATGGAATTAAGGAATATATACAGTAAAAGTCAAAAGTTTGGACACACCTACTCATTCAAGGGTTTTTCTTTATTTGTACTATTTTCTACATTGTAGAATAATAGTGAAGACATAAAAACTATGAAACAACACATCATGTAGTAACCAAAAAAGTGTTAAACAAATCAAAATATATTTTATATTTGAGATTCTTAAAGTAACCACCTTGTTGTCAGCTTTGCGCACACTTTTTATTCTCTCAACCAGCTTCATGAGGTAGTCACCTGGAATGCATTTCAATTAACAGGTGTGCCTTGTTAAAAGTTCATTTGTGTGGAATTTCTTTCTTTCTTGATGCATTTGAGCCAAATTAGTTGTGTTGTGACAAGGTAGGGGTGGTATACAAAAGACAGCCCTATTTGGTAAAATACCAAGTCCATATTATGTCAAAAACAGCTAAAAAAAGCTAAGAGAAATTACAGTCCATCATTACTTTAAGACATTTTATTTGATTTTATATGTATTTATTTCACCTTTATTTAACCAGGTAGGCAAGTTGAGAACAAGTTCTCATTTACAATTGTGACCTGGCCAAGATAAAGCAAAGCAGTTCGACACATACAACGACAGAGTTACACATGGATTAAAACAAATATACAGTCAATAATACAGTAGAAAAATAAGTCTATATACGATGTGAGCAAATGAGGTGAGATAAGGGAGGTAAAGGCAAAAAAAGGCCATGGTGGCAAAGTAAATACAATATAGCAAGTAAAACACTGGAATGGTAGATTTGCAGTGGATGAATGTGCAAAGTAGAAATAATATAAATAATGGGGTGCAAAGGAGCTAAATAAATAAATACAGTAGGGGGAGAGGTAGTTGTTTGGGCTAAATTATAGATGGGCTATGTACAGGTGCAGTAATCTGTGAGCTGCTCTGACAGCTGGTGCTTAAAGCTAGTGAGGGAGATAAGTGTTTCCAGTTTCAGAGACTTTTGTAGTTCGTTCCAGTCATTGGCAGCAGAGAACTAGAAGGATAAATGAAGCTCAGTCAAGAGCTTTGAAAGTTTCTTCAAGTGCAGTTGCAAAAACCCTCAATGAAGCTGGCTCTCAAGAGGACCACCACAGGAAAGGAAGACCAAGAGTTACCTCTTCTGCAGAGGATAAGTTCATTAGAGTTACTCAGAATTTGCAGCCCAAATAAATGGTTCACAGATTTCAAGTAACAGACACATCTCAACATCAACTGTTCAGAGGAGACTGCGTGAATCAGGCCTTCATGGTCGACTTGCTGCAAAGAAACCACTACTAAAGGACACCAATGAGAAGTAGAGACTTGTTTGGGCCAAGAAACATGGGCAATGAACATTAGACAGGTGGAAATCTGATCTTTTGTCTGATGAGTCCAATTTTGAGATTTTTGGTTCCAACCGCAGTGTCTTTATGAGACGCAGAGTAGGTGGATGGATGATCTCTGCGTGTGTGGTCTCTGCGTGTGTGGTGGAGAAGGTGTGGGGGTGCTTTGCTGGTGACACTGTCAGTGATTTATTTAGAATTCAAGGCACACTTAACCAGCATGGCTACCACAGCATTCTGCAGCGATACTCCATCCCATCTCGTTTGCACTTAATGGGACTATCATTTGTTTTTCAACAGGACAATGACCCAACACACCTCCAGGCTGTGTAAAGGCTATTTGACTAATAAGGAGAGTGTTGGGGTGCTGCATCAGATGACCTGGCCTCCACAGTCACCCGACCTCAACCCAATTGAGATGGTTTGGAAGGAGTTGGACCTCAGAGTGAAGGAAAAGCAGCCAACAAGTGCCCAGCATATGCGGGAACTCCTTCAAGACTGTTGGAAAAGCATTACAGATGAAGCTGGTTGAGAGAATGCCAAGAGTGTGCAAAGCTGTCATCAAGGCAAAATGTGGCTACTTTCAAGAACCTCAAATATAAAATATATTTTGATTTGTTTAAAACTTTTTGGGTTACTACATGATTCCATGTGTTATTTCATAGTTTTGATGTCTTCACTATTATTCTAGAATGTAGAAAATAGTGAAAATAAAGAAATTCCACAAATGAACTTTTAACA